>NW_024870829.1:2582500-2805000 GCF_019054845.1 Dipodomys spectabilis | reverse complement strand
GATGGCATGGCAGGTAACGCCTGCCCATGTGGTATCACAAGAGTGCAAATCTGTCAGGCACACCCTGAGAGGGTGTTGAGTTGGGCTCATGAAAGACTTGTGGGCTCACAAATCCACAGCGAGCTGGCTGCTGCTTGTAGCAGTTGCTATCCCAGGAGTCCCAGGGCTCAGAGCCCTGCTTTCCTCACCAGTGCTCGGGGGCAGATGAAGGTCTACAATCATTGACCTACTACAAAGGAGCATCCCTAGTGTTCTTTCCCTTGGCCCTGTGGCCCTGTGCATGAATGGAGAGGCAGGTTCCATCGAACTTACTGCCATGGTGCAGACCCCTCAGCCCAAGAAGGACTTAAGGAGAAATCATGTGAACTGGCTTAAGAGTTTACTACTATTCTGCCTCAGGACTGACCCCAGTTCTGGCTCAGCTCATCATTACCACCTTTCTGTGTGCGCACGCATCTTGGTATTAGGGCTTGAACTCAGGGCCCAGGCTGTGTCCCTCAGTTTTTTTCATTCAAGGCTAGCACTCTACCACTTGAGCCACAGCTTTTCTTTCAGCTTTTGGGTGGTTATTGGGAGAAAAGAGTCTCACACCCTTTTCTAGCTGGGCTGCCTCTGAATGGCAATCCTCAGATCTCAGCCTTCTGAGTAGCTAGGAATATGAGAGCATGACCTATTAGCACCTGGCCACACTATCCTTCTTGGTTAAAGACAAAGTGCCTCTCTCCCAGCCTAGCACCCATGTACAGTTACCCTTCCTACCCCACCCCTACTTCTCCAGGCTTCACAGGAATCATACCTCCCCTGAGGACAAAGAAATAGAATCAGGTTTGAGCTTTTTGTTCTCCACACAGTCAGGGGATGCAGAGAGCTGATGTGTACTTTAGTTCAAGTGGTTGAGCACCAACCTTGTGCAAACCAGCTAAAGGATACCACCTAGGCTCTGAGTTCAAGCTGGTAACCTCACACAAACACACGCCCACAAACAAACACGCACACACACACACACACACACACACACACACACACAAATATCCTTAGCAGGGCCCAATGGCTTATACCAGAAATTCTAGCTACTTAAGAAGCTAAGCTCTTAGGATGGCATATTGAAGCCATCCCAGGCAGTAATATCCGTGAGACTCTTCTCTCCACTAAACTACTAAAAAAGATGAAAGTTAGGCTGCGTTTCAAGTGGTAGAGTGTCAGCTTTGAGCAAAGGAAGCTCAGAGACTGCGCCTAGGACCTGAGTTCCAGCTCTAAGATTTTTTTAAGACACCCTTTGCCCCCACTCCACCCCCAATCAGGCCATAAATCCAGATTTTGGTCACCCTGTATCTCACTTCCTGCTGCTTTCTCTGCACTGCCACAAGTGGCCAGTGTGTGGCCAGCACTGGATTAAGAAGTGAACGTACAACAACGGGGGCATAGCCAGGTCAAGGCTAATGTCCCAGAACATTGAGGTATTGGCCATACTAGTCTTTAATCCCCCCAGTTTCCTGGACCTAGAATTTAAAGTGTGTGCATCTGTATTCTGGGCATCCAAAATTGTCTAGAAGGACATGAAAGGCCAAGCTGGGGTGGGAAGATAAATTTTGCTGCAACAAGGTACATTGACATTTCCTAGACACCGATGGATACTTCCAAGCCACCTTGACCTCAAATCCCATGTAACCCCGGATCCTCCTTGCTTGGGCAGCCTTCAATCAGCTATCAAGCTCGAGTTGGCCAGAGCCACCACAAACCCTCCTTTCCCCACTCCACTGCCAGCATGCAGGGAGGGACTTGAGCCAGAGGCCCAGCTGGGGAAAAGGACAGGACATCACATGACTAAGGCCCACCCAGAGGCAGGGGAGAACTTATGTAAGCCGGCCCTGCTGACACAGAATCCCCTGGAGGCACCCAAAGATTTGGACAGGCCGGACTTGGGCCCCAAAGAAAAGCTGGAATCCAGGCCTCTGGCAATTTAGGACTCACTGTTGACCCTGATAGGGGGCTAAAGGGCAAGGTCAGTGTGGAGGAGGGGCACCATCCGAGGTCAGAAAGAGGCAGCTCAGGAAGGGGACAGAGGAAGATGAGGGAAATACACACACACACACACACACACACACACACACACACACACACAAGCACGCACGCACGCATGCATGCACACAGGTAGCCCAAGGCCTCAACAGTCCCTGAGAACCCTGACCATCCTACCCTCAAGAAGATGGCACTACTATCCTCAGACCAACTGTAGACAAAACTCTCACAAGTCTGGAATGGCTCATAACATAGCTTGGCATTTCCTAAATGTACACACCATTACGCAGAAATCTCAGCTATCTTATTTTTGGTTGTCGGTCATGAGGTTTGAACTCTGGGCCTGTGCGTAGTCCCTCAGCTCCTCAGCTAAAGGTGAGTGCTCTACCACTGGAGCCACAGTGCCACTTCTGGCTTTCTGGTGGTTCACTGGAGATAAAGTCTCACAGATTTTCCTGCCCAAGCTGGCTTTGAACCGCGATCCTCAGATCTCAGCCTCTACCATCCCACACATGCTGCAATTCATCCAGTCCCTGCCTGCCACAGGCCACGAGCTCTGGAGTTCTTGGTAATGCACTGCCCACTGTGCTGTGGCTTCACACTGGGGTAAACCTGTATAGTGAGGCCAGCACCGGTTCTCCCAACCACAGCACCCCTACTACTTCACCAACTCTTACAAGCAAAGAACGGGTGGCTTTCTTTCTTTCTTTCTTTCTTTCTTTCTTTCTTTCTTTCTTTCTTTCTTTCTTTCTTTCTTTCTTTCTTTCTTTCTTTCTTTCTTTCTTTCTTTCTTTCTTTCTTCCTTTCTTTCTTTCCTTCTTTCTAACTTTCTTTCTTTCTTTCTTTTGGGTTGGGGGCTTGAACTCAGGGCTTGGCTATTGTCTCTGATGTCTATTATTCCTCAAGGCCAGTGCTCTACCACTTGAGCCAAAGCTCCATTTCCAGTTGGATTGGAGATGAGGTTCTCGTGGTACTTTCCTGCCTGGGCTGGGAAATGAGATCCTCTGGATCTCAACCTCCCAAGTGGCCAGGATGACAGGCGTGGGATGACAGGTGTGAGCCACCTGCACACAGCTTAAGGTGTGTTGTCCTTCAGAATTTCCAATAGTCCGCCTCTAGACGCTACCACCTAGACACTCCTCTACATCCCTCAGGGACAGCAAAGGGAGGCTGAGAATTTGGGTAGGGCCATAGGCTTTAAAGGGCCCCTCCACATCACTAGCCCTCTCTAAGTTCCCATCTGCCACCTCTGGATGAACTGGTCGTCCAGGGAAGATCAGACCCTGTATCCCCCCGCACCACCCAACAGGTACCTGCGGATTTCTGGGGCCAGCTGCTCCATGT
Organism: Dipodomys spectabilis; assembly: GCF_019054845.1. NCBI lineage: Eukaryota > Metazoa > Chordata > Mammalia > Rodentia > Heteromyidae > Dipodomys > Dipodomys spectabilis. Next base: position 2,801,637 of record NW_024870829.1, on the reverse strand, counting down.
CCTGGTGGAAGACGTTGGGAGGTTTGCTGATAACTGGGTCCAGGGGTGCTCAGGGCAGAAGAGTGTCCAGCTCCCCTCTGTCAAAAAGGAGACACAAAGCATGGATGGATCTACTAAGAGCTTCAGGGCATAGACATCCACATGTCACTAAGGTCCCTTGGAGAACTGTATCGGGACAATCTCGCACATCTATACCAAGACTCACACAACTGTACCGAGTCTCTCACCTGCAGCCCTGGCTAGAAATGAACATGCTCTGCTATGCTATCCATCATCTGCAGCACTTTGCTCTCTGTGTTTCCTGTCAGATCCTCCTTCTTAAGCAGGACCCCCTTTTCAAGTGCTGTCTCCAAGAAGCCCCTTTTGATCACCTTGGCAGAGCTGGAGCCTCTCCACTCTGCAGGCTGCCGGCTTTGTCACACTCTGCCTTCTGACCAGTGTGGGTTGAGAGTGCACAAAGGGGCAGGCCTGGGTTCCACTACTGGATTTCTGAAGGCCCTGATACACCACACAGAGACAGGTGTTTTATCACACTCCGTGAGAGGGCACTCGAAGCCCAGGCAGTCTGTGGTGATAAGACAGGGCCATTTTTTTGTGTGGGCTTAAACTGAAGATCTGGGAGCAGACTCTCTGAGTTTTATTGCTCAAGGCTGGTGTTCTACCTCGTGAGCCACAGCTCCACTTCTGGCTTTTTGATGGTTCCATGGAGAGTAGAGTCTCACGGGCTTTTCAGCTTATGGCTGAGTTCAAATAGTGATCCTCAGATCTCAGCCTCCTTAGTAGCCAGTATGACAAGGATGAGCCTGAGCCCCTGGTGACAGACACCAAATGCTTTTTTTTGCTCTTGTTTATCTCCAGTCAACTAGCAAGCCCAAGTTAAAATAATCAGTTACTGGGGATCAAAACCCTTTCCTATGTCAGTTAATCCCAAGAGATAAAGTGTCTTTGGAAAAGGCTAGTCTGAGTTGGCTAGGGGTATTTGTGTGCGTGTGTGTGTGTGTGTGTGTGTGTGTGTGTGTGTGTGTGTGTGTGTGTTTGTGTGTGTGTGTAAGTGTCAGGGATATCTACCCTTATCTCTGTGGTGCCTCATCCTCCAAGTAGGGAGTGCATAAAGGATCCTGACCCCAAGGAAGGTGGATGGGCAAGGGTACTTAAGGTAATATCCAGGGGGATGATCCGAATTCTGTCCTGCAACCAAAGCCTGGACAGATAATGGAGAGAAGGAGAGGTTTAGGGGAACATCAAGGGAAGCCCCTTACCTTTGGCTAGAAGTACCAGCCAGCTAGAAGACTGAATCCATCTTTCTTGATAGTCAGATAAAATGTGTACACTGTTCATTTATTTTATTATGATTGTGTGAGCCTTAGGGCTTGAATTCAGGGCCTGGGTGTTATCCCTAAGCTTCTTTTGTTCAAGGCTGAGGCTCTACCACTTGAGCTACACCACAACATCTGGCTATTTTGTGTGTGGGTTTGGGGGAGAGAGGTGGTTTATGGGTGATAAGAATCTCACGGACTTTTCTGTCCGGGCTGGCTTTGAGTCAAGACCATCAGTCCTCAGACTACTGAATAGCCAGGATGATGGGTGGGAGCCACAAGCTCCTGACCGCCACCATCCATTTATAATCCCTTAGGCCCAGTGCTGTGCCACCCACACTGCACCTCCTTGTTGGGAGTGGGAATTAGACTTGAGTGGGTTTGATACTTCAACAGCCTACCTATCTTTGAGCATTTTTCCAGGTCAGTCTGATGGCGGCTTCCTCCTTATCCACAGCAATGACTTGGCTCTGTCACAAGAACAAATGTCCCCCAGGAGGTGTCAGGTCTGGGGTCTTTCCTCTGTACCCCACCCCCCTAACCGAAATGAACATCTTTCCTGCCCAAGCTGGCTTTGAGTTGAAGCGTGATCCTCAGATTTCCACTCTTGAGTACTTAGGATGATAACCATGAGACACTGGCACCTGGCCAAAGATACTTTTCCAAGCCTGTCATCCTATCCCCTCAGGAGACTGAGATATGAGGACTGCAGTTGGATGCAGCCTTCTCAGCAAAGTCCATGAGAACTCTTATCTCTAATTAAACACCCAAAAAAATTGGAAGTGGACCTGTGGCTCAAATGGCAGAGTGCTACCTTTGAGCATAACACAAGGGATGGGACCCAGGCCCTATTTATAAACTTTTTCTAGCATAGACCTACCCAAGAAAGGGAAGCAGGTGGGCACACGGGAGCTCAAAGCTCATACATAATACTCAAGACTCACAGAATAGACCTTATCCTATGTCCTAGATTATGTCAGTCTTAGATGGGACTGACCATGCATCAAGTCAGGACATTCAAGTACAATCGCATACTGAGGATCCCGTGACCTCATCAAGGCCTCAAGATCCCTCGACACTGGGCAGTCAGTTGAGGTATAGTTATCCAGCCACAAGATATGGGATTGAAAGGATTTCTTGGCTAAGGGATGCAAACTGAAAGGCTGTAGGTCCCTCTCTCAGGAAGGAGAAAAGACCTATCCATCCCAGGAATGTTCCTGGGTTGTGAGTATCCTCAATGAAACAACCCTGCTCAGAGTTCAGTGCCTCTGGTTTTCCCACCACCCAGCCCTGCCCCACCTTCAGTCGGCCCTCTCTGAATCCTAAATCTGCCATCTAGACTAAAGTTTGAGCCAGCAAAGGGACCCACCTCTATCTCTGAGAATGGCAGTCACGGGACCCTACAGGAAGTCTTGGGGCAACATGGGTCTGACTTCCCCCCTCATTCTCTGGATGTCCTGTGCCAGTGGCAGGCTTACCTCTGTCTCTGGTCGAGGAATGAACACTGGGGGTGTCATCTTCAGATTGAGCCAGCAAAAGTTCCAGTCCCCAAGGATGTACCACACAGGCATCTAGCAGTGGATGACAGCCAGCTGGTCAATGTTGAACCCAAAGTGCCAGGACTTTTAACAGCCATGTGGCTGGGTCAAAGTCTTTATCACTGATGGTCTAAGTTGTTAGGTGAGGTCATGGCTCCAATGGCCTGACACACCTGACCTGGGATCATCCTCCCTCTTCATCTTCTTGCTTATCCCTTGACACCCCACTCTTGACACTCCCTCAGCCTATACCTCCCTATACTTTGGACAATTTCTTCTTATCTGACTAGAAAATAAACTCGGTGGGCCAGGGGAGACTGAAATTTGGTGACACCCCCTGAGCCGTAGGGTCTACCCAAGGTTGTTTCCCTCTGCAGTCGGCGACCACATAGCTCCTGGATGTCATGAAGTTGCTAAGGTGTCCGTGGCTTGGTCCTACATACTGGCTTTATGCTTTGAAACTGTCCCCACAGAGATTGTGAATGGTTGGCTCCCTTGATCCAGAGAATCCAAATCAAGGCTTGTATGTTCCGTTCTTCCTTCCTTTCCTCCTTTTCTCCCTTCATCCTTCCATCCTCTTTCTCTTCCCTTTCTTTGTGTCACTCCTGGGCCTTGAACTCAGAGCCTGGGTGCTGTCCCTAAGCCTTTATACTCAAGGCCAAGAGTCTACTGCTTGAGCCACTCATCCACTTCTGGCGTTTTCTTTTTGGTAGTTTGCTGGAGATAAGAGTTTTACAGGCTTTTCTTCCTGGGACTTAAGCCTCAGTCCTCCTATCTCAGCCTCCTAAGTAGCTAGGATGACAGGTGTGAAGCACCAGCATCCAGCTCAAACCAAGATTTCTTCATGTGCTGTGGAACCAGAACTGGAACATTTCATCGTCTATGATTCCTGGACCTGGCACTCACTGTAAAGGTTTGTTGGATAAATAAATGAGCATCTCTCTACGACAATATTACAGAAAACTCCCATCTAACTCAGGTAAGCATCCTGGGGGTGGAGGGGTTAGTGGGGGCGGTGTTGAAGCCTGAAGTAGCTTTTCCACAGTTCTCCCTCGTCCCACTTCCTGCCCTCCTGGAGCCACTGCACTTAACTCTTTTGGCTCTGAGGATGTGAGCAACGATGTACTCGCTGGATTCTGGGGCTCTGTGATGCCTCTCTTCTCAAAAATCTTTGTCCAGCGGCTAACCCACAGTTTGGCACTCAATTCTGCCCTCAGGTGTGAATGAGGCACGTGAGGTGAAAGCCTGGCTCAAGGGGCCTCCTCTCCTCCTCCTGGGGCCAGACAGGATGGTCTACCACATCCGGCCCTCAAGTTCATGTTGCAGAGAAAGGATCCTTGAGGCTTCCCGGTTCTCTGAATCTCCCAGATTCCAATGCAGTTCTGGGAATCGTCTCTGCTTACAGCTGGCAACCTGGGGATTGCGAGGTGAACATCTCTGCTCCCCATGAAGTCCTTGACTGTGGTGGTCGCCCTAGAGAGAACCAGAGGAGAATCAGCAGCTGCTGGAGGAAGGCAGTCAAAGCAGGATGTTCATGACAGGAGATGATCTGGCTTGGGAACTCTGCCTATGCTGCCTTGAACATCATTGTTTGGCAGCTGAAATGGTCAGTCTAATTTGACCCATAATCCCAATCATTAGTAGTAATTGACAGCTTAAAGAAAAAATCCTGGAAAAGCTGGCATTTCAGTTGTCCCAATCAAACTTAAAGGCTTCCAAAGTCAGTGGTCCCCTTTTCCTTCCAGACAGCCTACAGCAGGTTACAGAAACAGGCATTCAGACAGCCCTAGCTAACTGCCATGGCCTGATACTGTGCAGGCTTCAGCAGGGAGAACGCACTTGCCTACCACTGCCCAGCTGCAAACAGCACAGGCAGGACACAGATTGGAGTCTACAGGACTCCAGGGAGGACTGCCCACCGGGGCACTGCCCTAGGAGGGAATCCATGCCACCAGTGGGGGCCTGGAACCCCTGCCCAGATGCCCATGGACACCGCCAAAGCCCTGAGTAAGGTTCCCCTCTCATCCTTGTTTGTGGTGAACCATCTGCTATGTCACACCATTCGCCACCCACCAGACCCTCCTAGCTTCACATCTTCTGCCATACTCCACCCATCTCATTCCCTAATTATGTTTGGCAGACACATTCCCAACCCTTGAATTAGCTCCAACTCTACACACCAGAGCAGGTTGTCTGGCTGTATGAATGTGGCTGTGGTCACACTTGCCTCACCAGCCTGAACACAGAAGTACAGGTGTCCACTCTGATCTGTGATTCACACAGACTTCCAAGGGCAGACCCACGCAGACCCAGCAGCTATTGTGAGCTACAGGAAAGGGGAAGGGAGAGGTGGAAAGGAACATCTACTGAAACCTTCCCCAAACTATTCATGTAACATTGAAGGAGAAAATAAAAATTGTGGCTGGGATCATACTTGGCATTGATGACAAAAGAACAATACACATACACACAAATAAAATGCTTTTGCTCTTTTTAGACATGGTGACTTAAATATGTTTCCATTGTTCTCATCTCCCTGCTCTCCCAACACACACACACACACACACACACACACACAATCCAGACCTGTGACAGAAGACTGCAATTTGCCAACTGATCACTCACCTGAGCACAGTCATGCTGTACAAGTTGAAAGATGATCTCTCTCCCACCCTCCCTCTCTCCCTCCCTTTCTCTCTCTCTCTCACTCTCTCTTTCTCTCTCTCATACAAACATACACACACACACACACACACACACAGATTCAGAACAGTGCCTCTCCTGAGTTTGTCAGTTCCTCATCTGGGACAATGTACAAGCTGGGGCATGGGGTTCCCTTGTCAGAACCAGGGGATCCCACCAAAGGGGAGCACCACTCTAATAAAAAAGAACCACCCTGCCTCTCCCTTTCTCCAGGGTCAGAATCTTCCTCTTGGGAACAACAAACCTTAATTCCACATAAACCAAAACCCTAGGCCAGGATGCTGGAAAAAGGAGTGCTGAGACAGGTGGCTCCTCAGAGCCAGGACAGATAACAAGCAGGAGTTCATGGTGCCCCCAGAGGGGTGTATGACCTGGGGTGGGGGCGGTGTTGGGGAAATGGATGGGCTCCTAAATGTTACATACATGGATGGACTTCCTGCTTCCAGTCTAGATGCTTCTGGGTGACTTGGCGCATTCTTGGGGAGGATGAGGAGACCAGATGGACCGGGAGCAACAGCAGATTCTGGCAGAGCTGGGAAATGTGATCACCCTGTGAGAACTGATGACAGCTGGGGTGGGGAGAATAGGTTGGGTGTGGGTGAGAGGGGGTGTGTTACTCCCAGATATTCATCTTCTATCTGACCCCCAGTGTCCTCACCTCCGTAGTGGGCTCTTCTGGGACCCTCCTCAGGTGAAAGGGTGACCGAGCATAGAGGACAAGGGCTCACACACCAAGGGGGTCTATCTTCTGCATCCAACACCCCCACCCCAAGAAAAAAGGAAAAGACCTGAGAAGGCAGGTTTAGAGATGCTGCTCCCCACCTCTGACTGAAGCCACCAGGTTCCTACCAAGGTGAGGAAGGGTGCAGATGGGTGGCTGTGTGGCTCCATTACTCCAGGCCAGGAGCTCTCTGGCACCCTCTCCTAACCCAACCCTGCATCTTCCCGTTTCCTGGGACACTGGCCACTAGGGACATGTGAGGGATCCTCGGGTTGCCACCCACCTCCACCCCCCACCCTTGGGGTGCATTTTCGGCAGAGCCAGGGTGTATTGTGGGATGCAGGGGAGGCACAGGTGGGACAGGAGAGGGGAGGCAGGAGGCACAGGTCGGGTCCAGGTCCGCAGAATGGGGGAGGCTATGGGGGCGGGTCGAGGGGTTCACTGAGCAATGGGGTCCCAGGGTGTGGGCCCGCAGGGTGGCCACTCACGTGTGCTGCTGGGAGAAGCTGTAGGCAGCAGCTCTAGGTGTGGCAGGCCCGGAATCCAAGGACCAGGGACCTGGACCGGGTCACTGAAACAAGCCAGCCAGGGGTGCGTTATCTCAGCTGGGCAACTGAGAGAAGCTCCCCGGGTCTAGGCCATCAGTGCCATTTTTGAAACGCGGCACCTTGGGGAGGGTCGGGGAGGGAGGGGCGGGATCTGAGGGTGCATGGTAGGGCAAGTATGGCCTCTAACTCCCCCTCAGCTGCAGACAACTCAGCTCCTGCCTCATCCACAGCCAGACCTGTTTCCGCCAATGCCGCCATCACCCCTGCCACTGCTGCCTACAAGGCTGCCTCTTCAGCTGCCTCCTCCTCAGTGACCTCCTCCTCTGTGGCCACTGCCACCACCATGGTAATTGGAACCTTGGACTTGGGACAGCTCATGGCCACCACGCCACCATGGGGCTGCTTGAGGGAATGTGTCTGCTGTGCTAGCTCCTCATGCTCTGAGCTCCCAGTCAGGACCTTCACTTTAACTGAGGCCTCAGCCAGCCACTGAAGCCACTTCCTCTCCTACATGTACTTACTCCTCTCTGCTCTCTCTCTGCTTCCACTCCTCTTGCGGGCCACTTCGACCCCTCCACGCATGTCTGCCTGCCACTGAGAGCCCCTGGCCACTGCTACCACCACAGTGAGCTTCCTGTGCCCTGCCTCCTCCTTCCCTCGGCCCTACCCCCTCCTCTCCTCAGCCCCACCCCCTACTCCCCTCAGCCCCGCCCCCTACTCCCCTCAGCCCCTACCCCTACCCCCTCAGCCCCGCCCCCTACCCCCCTCAGCCCCGCCCCTACTCCCCTCAGCCCCACCCCCTACTCCCCTCAGCCCCGCCCCCTACTCCCCTCATCCCCGCCCGCCACCCTTGCCTACAAGAGCAGCCCCGCCTGGGCTCTAAGGCTTCGAGGCCATGGGAATTGCAGCCTCACCACAGCACAGCACTCCCGCCAACCCTAACACTTGCCCAGGGAATCAAATCTCCCCTCAGCCCCACCACTGCAGGAGACTCTCCTCCATTCCTCTCCACTCCACACATCAAGCAGGTACACGGTGTGTGTGTATGTAGGTGTGTGTGTGTGTGTGTGAGTGAGAAAGAGAGAGAGAGAGGGAGAGAGAGAGAGAGATTGTTGGGGATAACTACCTCAGAACAAAGCACCCTTTGGGATGACTCAGCACACAGAACACTTCAAAAAATAGCACAAAGCACCCTGTATAAAGGACTCAGCACAGTTTGCCCTTTGAAGGACTTAGCATATAGTAACCTTTGGGATAACTCAACATACAGCTCCCTTTGAAGGAGGAAGTCCATAGCATGCAGTGTATAGGACTCAGTTCATGGCACGCTTTAAAAAACTCAGCACGTAGCATGCTTTTCCAGGACTCAGCACATAAACCCTGTGTTAAGGCTCCACACACACCACTCTTTGAAGGGCTGAATATGTAGCACCCTGTGTAAAACATTCAGTGCACAGCACCCTTTACAAAACTCAGCACATAGCAGAGTTTTGAAGGACTCAGCATATACCACCCTGTGGAAGGGCTCAGCACACAGCACCATTTGAAGGACAGTACAGAGCACCCCATATAAAGGACTCGGCACACAGCACTCTAATAACTCACCCCATCCCATTCTTCTCAAGGAGGCAGCACATTGCACTCTTTGGGATGACTCAGCATACAGCCCCCTATGAAGGACTCAGCAAAAGTACCCTGTGTAAAGGACTCGGCCCACAGCACCCATTGAAAAATTCACCTGTCCCTCCCTTCTCAAGGGCTCAGTACATAGCACCCTTTGGGATGAATTAGCACACTGTACCTTTTGAAGGACTCAGCATAAAGTACATTGTTTAATGGGCTCAGCACACAGCACCCTTTGAAAAACCCAGCACGGCCCACTCTTCTCAAGGACTGATAATATAGCACCCTTTGTGATGACTCAGCACACAAAATGCTTTTTGAGGACTCAGCACAAAACCCCCATGTGGGAAGGACCCAGAAAACAGCACCCTGTGAACGACTCAGCACATAGCTGTATGTCACAAGTTCAGCTGTCATTAGAATTAGGGTGCTCTCTTCTGTATCACTATTCTTCAGAAACACTTCACAAATCCTACTAGTTCACCTTTAGCTAAACTATGTTTTATGGGGGAGGGTCAGCTGGGGGTCTTGAACTCACAGCGTGGGGGCCCTGTCTCTGAGCTCTTTGGTTCAACGTTAGAGCTCAACCACTTTGACACACGGCTCCAATTTTGTTTTTTTGGGGGGAGGTTGTTCATTGACAGGCCTTACAGTGATCAGGAAGGCCAAGTTGGAGTGTCCATGGTCAAAGGCTCTTAACTTGGCCTTGAGCTGACCTCTCCGTTCCTTGTGCCCCTGGAAGCCGGGCCTCCTGGAGCTCTCTTGGCTTAGGATAGAACAGATCTGCTCTGGAATCAGCATTCAGGGTGGGCAAAAGTCAGCTTGGCCCTGGTCACTTCCCCCAATTGAACTCTAGATGACGGTAGTCCCCCACGATGGCACGGGGCCACATGTCCCGCATCTGGCTACAAGGGGGCAGGAGTCACCCACCATAGGGATTGTACCTGCGACTTGTGTTTACTCTTGCTTCCCTGGGTCCCCATCATGCTTCGAAGCCACCCTGGACAGGAATGTACTTGAGAGTCTTACCTACAATTAATCATCAAAAAGCAAGTGGGCTGTGACTCAAGTAGAAGAGCACTAGCCTTGAGCAAGAAAACTCAGGGATAGAGCCTAGGCCCTGAGTTCACACACACACACACACACACAAACACACCACATACATGCAAAATCAGAGATTTCTACACTGCAATCTTTGGGTATCCTCTACCTTTCCCCCACTAAGCCTGGTGGATGTTGACCTAGGTGTTTGATGCATCCAACACCAGCTGGCGTCTTTAATTTTGGGGAACAGAATGGCTAGAACATCAGCCTTCCCCCATCCCAGCTCCTTGACTGGGTCTAGGTCCATCCAGGCCCTTTGGGGCTCCTTATACAGAATAGCCAATATGCCGTCAAAAGGCATCACATGCTGGGCACTGGTGGCACATGCCTGTCATCCTAGCTACTCTGGAATTTGAGATCTAGAGGACCTCGGTTCAAAGCCATCTTGGGCAGGAGAGTATGTGAGACTCTTATCCTCAATGAACCATCAGAAAACAAGAAGTGGCACTGTGGTTTCAGTGGTGGAGTGCTAACCATGAGAAAAAGAGCTCAGGGACAGTGGCCAGGCACTGAGTTCAAGCCCCAGGACGGGAAGAACAAATCTTTGTTGGAGGCTTGTTTTCCCTTTGAAAACTATTCATTCTTTGTGATAAGCATAACATGGGCATCTTCCCTGGCCACGAATGGCCCATTAGATGTCCCTTGAATATGGGCCACCTCCCGGCAGCCTCTGCCCTACCTGAACCGCAGTTTACCCTACCCATCACCTGGAGATGGAGGCCTGAGAGAAGGCCACCTGGCCACCTACTTGTGGTGGCTGCTGAGGTTTTTGAGAGTCAGTATGTCACATAGAGAGTCATCATCTGCATCAGTCTACAGAAGAAAGGGAGGGAATACTCCTCGCCTGAGCCTGTGAGCTGTGGGTGATCTGCATGTGTGCCTTCTGCGGCAGGATGTCCTCTATGGGGTAGGGTACCCTGACCTGTCCTTTGGCAGTTTCCACACTACTTTGAAGTGGCAATTCTTCAAAACCTTTTTGCTCCTTTCTCATTTTGACCACCGTGGAGCCTGAGGTGTCTGACGCGGTGATGGTGGTGGGGGACTCAGCCTGGGTCGGCATCTGGTGCCTGTTGTCCATGCCTTCCCCTGAGAGGAACCACAGGGGCTCCCACAGCTCTCTCCTCTTCATCTTCTCCTGGGACAGCCAGCACATGTGCTCAGCTTTCTCCTGACATCTGCTCTTTACACGCAACGAGGGAGTCCTCGATGGTGCGGATGTGTGCCAACAGCTGGCTGCATCGATGGTGGAGCTCATCCGCTGGACTCCGGAAGTCCACCTGAACAGCCAGGTCGTGGACAAAGCAGATTTTCTTCTCGGATGCCCACGTGTCCTGCTTCCCATCCTTGTGTATGCTGTGGTGCCAGGTCGCAGGGTGGAGGGTCAGTGGCTCTAGCTTTCTCTGGCACTGAGCTGCCAGGTGGACTGGGCACCTGCAGGGGGGCTGCCACTCTTGGTGCAGGAGTTTCCCCCTGTGGATTTCAGCCATGGAGAGCGCCCCCAGATCCACATCCCTCTCGGTTTGGGGGATGTCTCCATCCTCTGCGATGGTCACGTCTGGGGGAGTTGCCTCATCACCTTTTGCTTCTCCAGGGCTCTCAATTTTCCCTTCCACAGGGAAAGCCAGGAAGCTCAGCTGGGCCTGCAGTCTCTCCTCCTGTGGTCTGGTCACTTTCAGGCACTTGAGGGTGTCCTGCCACTTTGGGGGCACCACCTGGTCCCGACATTTTGTGGGGCCTGCACTTGCTTCAGCTGCTCCAGCAGCTGGGTCTGCCTCTCTAGTTGCTGCTGCAGGGCCTCCTTCTCAGAGCTCAGCTGCTCATTGGAGGTGATGTGCAGCTCACAGGTGGCTCTGAGCTCCTGCAGCTGGGCCAGGGACTGCTCCTGCCACTCCTGCAGCTCCCAAGCTGCTTGGCTTTCTCTCTCAGCCACCTCTTTCCATTCCTGTATCTTCTCCACTGTGTGGTCCAGCTGTTCTCACAAATGTTTCTTTACCTGCTGCTCTGAGTCCAAGATGCTGGCTAGCTTCTCCTTCTCACTGCTCATCATGTGGAGAGTGTCCCACAGCAGGGCCAGCTGTTCTTCCATCTGTCCGTTGCACACATGCGCATCGTGGGATCTTGCAGCTCTTCTGCTGATCCTTGGCCTTCTCCTACAGACTCCACAGTTGCTTCTGCTGCTCCGTGTTCTGGAAACAGAGCCTTTGGTTTTCCTGGACCTGGTTGTGAAGTTGTTCCTCCAGGTTTTTCAACTCCATCTGCTTGCAATAGGCCTGGGCTTGCACCTGCCGCTTGACCGGAGGTGGTCCCGAAGGGAGCCATGCTCTGCCAGCTTCCTTCTCAGTTCCCCCAGCTCCTTCTCTAGGTCAAACACCTGCCTTGACCTTCGATTCTTCTCCTCTGTCAGTTGGTTCACCCACTAGGTCAGCCGCTGGGCCTCCTCCTTCTGCACGGACCTCTCAATGCTCAGGTCTTCTTTGAAGGTGTCTCTCTCTAGATTCGCTGCAGTCACCATCCAGCTCAGGTTGTCCAGTAGTCTCGTTAGTACCTCACGCCCTGCCAGCGCTTCTTGGAACTTGTAGATTCTGCTCTTCATGTTGCTCCACTGTGTCCATATTGCTTCCAGCTTCTCCTGTAACTCAGAGTTCACTTGCTCCAAGTCATTGAAGCTTCTGATCTTTTCCTCGAGCTGAAGGGTCATATCATTCAGCTGTTCAAAGAACACTTCAGTTTCATTCTGTGAGCAGTGACCACAGAATCCACCATCTCTACCCCTGCCGTGTGCTGCTCTGCGGTCTACAGGCAGCTGGTGAGAGCTTCATGCTCCCTTTCTCTGTCATCGGTCGCCTGCTGCACGTGGGCTGTTGAACATTGTAAATCACTTTCTTCCCAAACCAACCTCTGTATGGGTGCCTTGTAGATCTCTAGCTCCCTTTTCATTGCTGCGTGCAGTTGGGCTATCTTCTCCTCTCTTACTCCCGTTCATCTTGCAGGTTTGTCTTTTCCTACTTCAGTGGTTGGATCTTGGCACAGAGCGCTTTTCTTCTTTTGCTGGGATCCAGGGTGGACACTACATGTCAGTACACCTCTGCAGATCCTTGGTGTTATCGAGACCATTGACACTTTGGACCCTGGCGGCTGTGGCTGTGTCCAAAGGCAGGGGAGGCCCATGGTCAGCATCACATTTGGCTGGACTCTACTTTGAATCACACTCCCCAGTGGTGTTTGTCTTGGGGATCCTTCACTTTTTCATGTTCTTAGTTTTCTTGAATGTTGCAGATCTGTTGGGAGGATTCTTCTGCCAGTGTTTTTGTGGCAATTTCGTGCCCACAGCACTCTCATGGAGTCCTGTTGTTTCAGACATCTGAGCACTGGGAAAGATGGGCTGGCCACTTTTCCAAGGTCTGGGAAATCCTCTATTCACCCACTCACTGTCTAGGACCTCAATTTCCTACTTTACTCCAATGTGGCCTCGAGTATCTTGCTCACCACTCAGCCTCCAATGTGGCCTCGAGTATCTTGCTCACCACTCAGCCACCTCTACCTTCCTCAACTGCTAGTAGTGGTGTCAACCAACTGAGGGAATCTAGGTGCTACCAGGCAGCATGGAATGTGGGCGTGTCCACCATTCTTGTTTCCCATTGGTCAGAAAGAAACATGAAAGAATGGGAGTGTGGATGGAATCCTGTGATGCAGGCAGAAAGGGCAGAGTCAAGATGACAGCACCACTTTCACATGAAACTCTGTCCAGTCCAGTTGAGGTCATGAGGGTGACCTGCTTTAGCTGGATGGCTGCACAGATTGTTGTGTATGACTGTTTGTTGCCAGTCCCTGACCTTGAACTCAGGATCAGGGCACAGTCCTTAAGCTGCTTTTGCTCAAGGCTAGCCCCCAACTAGTGAAGCCACATGGCTGTACTTCTGGCTTTGTTGGCACTGAAGTTGGACAGGGGTCTCAAGGACTTTCCTGCCTAGGGTGACTTTGACCATGATCCTCCTATCACAGCCTTGTAAGTATCAAGGATTGCTGAGAGCCATTGGTGCCTGCCTAATCATCGATGTTGCTGATGTTCTTGGACAGACCAGTGATTTCCTTATCCTCGGGTTTAAGTGGTGAGAACTGGAGCCCACATCCTGGTCCTGCCACCTCCAAATGGCAGGTGATCCTAAAAAACTCAATCCTATCCATATAAATACCAATGGCATGTGATATATGTGATTGAATGGGCAGTTCTTGAATGATTCTAAGATAAAATTATACACAATTATATTATAGGACACTGATCAATTTTAATTAATACTTTATGAAGCATTTAAATAATCACATTCATTAAATGGAGGCAGAATCAAAAACCTAAGAATTGGACATCACATAGTATACAGCTGCCATTTTTTCTGTCAGGACTGGGATCGGAACTCATGGTCTGGGTAACTCTTTTGCACTGTGTGGAAAGGGGAAGCTCGCCTCCTTGAAATCATGAAATTCAAGTCTGTTCCTTAGACCTGAAATCGATCCCCAGCACTAGAAAACATCCTATTCATGTACATTTTAAATATATGATTTATATTTATATACATAGGTTGACTCTGTATAGCTTTCAGTGTATTCATTTTTATTTTTTGTTTTATTCATGTATAGGCCATTTATTTTATTGACTATTATGGCACATAGAACATTGATTCCCTAGGATATAGGTCTGCATATATGTTCCGCTGCATACCTGACTCCTAGGACTTTAACACAAAAGGAAAACGTTTGTCACAATCAGCTTCTTACTCCACGATTCATTTTTTGGGAATGCTGGCATCTGAACTACGGCCTACAAGGCCCAATTCATGAATGCGTGAGTGTCAACACTCCATCCTGGGCAAACTGAGATGACAGGCAGTTCCAAGGACCTTAGATCGAGCCCCAGGGTTTTACAAAATAAGAACAGACTGACACGCAGATGGTAGTATGCTAATAAATATATATCTTTATAGAGTGTCAGACATGTCTACACATTATTCAGTTATGTAGACTACATTCCTACCAATTCTTTTGTATTTATTATGCCTCCATGTAATTAATGTTATTGTTTTCATCCTTAATAAACTATTAAGTAAATCAGTGTCCTGAAATTATTGTGTCTCTGTAAGAAATAGTATTCTTTTAATGCTTCATATTAAATAAAATCAGTCTACTGAAATCATGATTTCTAATTTTATACGAGTAGTATTCATGATCAGCTCATTCAACTGTGCCATTGATAACATTCCATCACTATTACTGTGGATGGGAATGAGTCTCTTAGGATCTCTGCCCTCTGGACGTGACATTAGTGGGATTCAACACTAGGCCTACATTGCCTTGCGAGACTATGGCTTCCCCAATAGCCCGCCATCCTTCAGCAATGCAAGGTGAAGTACCCTTTGGAGTCATGTCATTCAGACCAAATGGTCACAGTGCAAAGGAATAAACTGTAAAAATGCAATCGTGCCACTTTTTTGGGGGGAGGGTTTGGTCATAAGGCTTGAACTCTGGGCCTGGGCACTCTGCCTGGGGTCTTCAGCTAAAGGCAAGCACTCTACTGCTTGAGTCACAGCGCCACTTACAGTTTTCTAGTGGTTTCTTGGAGATAAGTGTATCACGGACTTTCCTCGCTTTGAACCGAGATACTCAGATCTCAGCCTCCTGAGTAGCTAAGATTACAGGTGTGAGCCACCGGTGCCTGGCTTTGCCACTATTTTCTGTACATATTTTTTTCCCAGCACAAGGGCTGGAGGTCTAAGATCCCAGGATGGGCAGTGGCTCCAGCGGCTGCACAGCAGCCTAGTGTGATAGAAGCTGAGGCAGAGTGCCATCACTGAGTTCAAGACCTTGCTTGGCAAAACAAAACAAAACAAAAAAAACCCTCCCCCCACCCCCCGCACACACAAAAAAATTTAGCTCACTGGCTTGCAATTCTCGCCATTTTTTTTACTTTGGATTTGAACTCAGGGTCTAGGAAACTCTGCAGCACTGTGGACGAAGGGAAGCTCACCAGGCTTGAAGACAAGAAATTCGGGCCTGGTCCCTAGGCCTGAATTCAATCCCCAGCCCTAGAAAACATACTGTTTATATACATTATAAAGATAGGATTTGTACTTACCTATAGATGTTCAGTCCATATTGTGGTTATTGATTGTATTTTTGTTTTATTCATTTATTTACCGTTTATTGACTGTGATGACACGCATTCCATTTATTATATTGATGACATCCCATCACATAGTATCTAAATTTGTAGACGTTTTCTCCATCATGTCTGACACCCAGAACTCTCAGAGAAAAGGAAAACAGGTGTCACACTCTGCTTCTTATTCCATGATCCAAACGTTTGCAGTGCTGGGATATGAACTCACAGCCTAGCAGACCCAATTCATGAATGGGTGTGTCAACACAGCCACCTCTAGCCAAGGAAGCTGCCAGTCAGTTCCCAGACCCTGAGATTGAGCTCCAGGGGTGGACAAAGTAGCCATACATGGATAGGCATGTGGTATATATCAATAAATATATATTTGTATAGAATTCCAGAGACATCAACCTATGATTCAATGACATCAACTACATTCCTACGAACTCTTAGGTATTTATTATGCCTCCATTGAAGGAATAGTATTGTTTTCACGCTTAGTAAGCCATTCATTAAGATCAATCAACATCTTAGGATCATTGTATATAATTTTAGACTAGAATGATGCCCGCAGAAACTTCTCATGTATTCATGAGTTTGCTCACATTCCATCGTTATTCCCATGCATAGGAACGAGTCTGGTGGGAAGTCCCCCCATTGGTAGGTATCAGGACCAGGATTCAAAATCAGGGCCTATAATGACATATGGGCCTTTGGTTTACCTGATAGTCTGCTAGCCACGGCCAATGCAAAGTGAAGTACCCTTTGTAGCCGTGTAATTTGGACCCAGGTTGGTCACCATGCAAAGGAATAAAATGTAAAAAAATCCATCCGGTGGCTATATTTCTGTGTGGGTTTTTTTTTTTACTCCTGCAAGGCTTTAGGGCCTAGGATCACAGGGTCGACTATGAGCCTATGGCAGCCTACCTGCCTAAAGTGATCGAACCTGAGGCAGGGTTGCCATGAAGTGAGTTCAAATCCTTTGGTTAGCAAAAAAAAAAAAACCCTAAAAACTAATAAAGCACTCTAGTTCAGAATTCACACCAGATTCCAACTCAGGTCTAGGTAACACTATAGCACTGTGGGGGAAGGGGAAGCTTACCATCCTTGAAGACTACAAGGTCAGGCCTGCTCCTAGGGCCTAAATTGAAGCCCCAGCACTGGCAAAAATCATATGCCCATCTATTTTAAACATAGGATCTCTATTCACATACATTCGTTCAGTACAATTATTCTTTTTATTGTGTGTCTTAGTCATGGATGCATTTTGTTTATTGAGAATGATGACAGATATAACTGTGCTAGCATGGATGACAATCTATTCCCATGTCTATAGAGTTGTTTAAGCCTTCTCCATCCTAGTTGAGACCCAGAACTTTCACAGGACAGGAAACAGGTGGACTGATTGGATTCTCACACCTGCATTCCTCTTTTGGCAGTGTTGGGATTTGAACTCAGAGCCTAGCAGGCCCAATTGGAGAAAGGGTCAAGGTGAGGACACCATGATGTGAGCATCTAAGGAACTTGGCGGTTCCCAGGACCTGAGATTGAGCCCTGGGGATAGGGCAGGTGGAGAGCACAATAGTCATCCATTCATAAGCTGAAGATAGTATACATATTTGTTTAGAGTAGGAGAGATGGCGACCTGTGATGGAATCCAATCTACCTTGTGACTACTAATTCTTGGACCTTTCCCGATGCCTCCATTTCATGACTGTGATGATTATGGTCACGCTTCATCAATTCTTCATTAAAAATAATAGATACCCCAGGAATCTTGCCTATCATTTCCTACTCACATCCTGCAGGAACTACTCACTCAAGGATGAGATTGATCACATTCCATGACTCTTCCTAGGTCCGGAAACAAGTATCTCAGGATCTCACGCCAATCCCTCAATGTAGGGGGGCTGACTGGGATTCGACCTCTGGGCCTCTTTGCCTGGATGGTCTGGGGCTTCCCCAACAGCTGCAGGACTTCAGCCACTCCAGGTAACCTTCACTCTGTAGGTCACCTGGTTCAGACCCACCATGGTCACGGTACAAAGGAAAATGAACATAAAAGCACCAGGTCGAACTTCCCACAGCTTTTTTTCCCCTCGCAGCTTTCTTTTCTCCTGCAAGCCCTAGGGTCCTAGGATTCAAGGATGGGCTGTAGGTCCAGAGGCCACAGCATAGGATGATCACAGCTGAGGCAGAGTTGCCACTACTTGAGTTTGAGCACCGGGTCTGGTAAAATATATTTATATATATATATATATATATATATATATATATATATATATATATATATATATGAAGGAAGGAAACACCCTAGCACAGAATTCGTGCCATTTTACTGCCAGAGCTGAGATTTGAGCTCAGGTCTGGGTAACTCTGTTGCACTATTGGGGAAGGGTAAGCTAACCATCTTTGAAGACTACAAAGTCAGGACTGGTCCCAGGGCCTGAATTGAAGCCCCAGCACTGCCAAAATTCATATGCCCAACTATTTTACACATAGGGTCTCTATTTACATACATAGGTGGAATGCATCATGCTTTCAGTGTAGTTATTCTTTTTATTGTGTGTCTTAGCCAGGGATGCATTTTGTATTTTATTGAGTGTGATGACAGATATAACTGTGCTGACATGGATGACAACCTATACCCATGTCCATGGAGTTGCCTATGTCTTCTCCATTCTAGCTGAGACCAAGGACATTCACAGGACAGGAAAGCAGGTCGACCTATGGGTTCTCACATCAGGATTCTGCTTTTGGCAATGTTGGGATTTGAACTGAGAGCTTAGCAGGCCCAATTGGTGAAAGAGTCAAGGGCCTAGCCCCTCAGTTGTTCCCAGGACCTGACAATGAGCCCCAGGGAGGCCAGGATAGGCATAAGTTCATACTTGAAACATAGGATCTGTATTGACATATATGTGTGGGAACATCTTGCATTCGGTGCATTACTTCTCCTTAATTTATGTCTAATTCATGATGGTATTGTGAACTTTACTGAGTATGGTGACAGATATAACTGTACTGACATGGATGACGACCTGTTCTCACGGTTATAAGGTTGCCTATGCATTCATTCTCCATCCTAGCTGAGACCCAGGACTTCCAGATTAGAGGAAATCAGGCGTAATGACTGGCTTCTGACATAGGGATGAATCTTTTGTCAGGCCTGGGATTTGAACTCAGGTCTGGGTAACCCTGTTGCACTGTGAGGGAAGGGGAAGCTCATCATCCCTGAAGATTAGAATGTCAGGCCTGGTCCACGGCCTGATTTGAAGACCCAGCAGTGGACTAAATAACAAGCTTACATTTTTAAATATAGGATCTCTATTTACATACAGGTGTGGTATTCATCTTGCTTTCAATGTAGTTATTTTTTTTAAATTTGAGTCTTATTCATGGATGTATTGTGTATTTTATTGAGTATGGTGTCAGGTATATCTGTGCTGCCGTGAATGACAACCTATTCCCATGGCTATAGAGTTGCCTATATAGCATTCTCCATCCTCAATGAGGCCCAGGACCTTCACAGGACAGGAAATCATGTGGATCCATTGGTTTCTCACATCAGGATGAATCTTTTGGCTGTGCTGGAGTTTGAACTCAGAGCTAAGCAGCAGAATTGGGGAATGGGTCAAGGTGAACACACCAGCCTGTGAGCCACTAAGGTGCTAGGCCATTCACAGAACTGAGCTCGTGCCCCATGAGGGTCAATATACTCATGAAATCATAATTTAATGACAGGAGCTATATTTCCATAAGTGGGTGGGTGGCATCTTGCATTCAGTATACTCATTCTCTTGATTTCGTGTCTTATTCATGGATGCAGTATGTATTTTACTGACTGTGATAACAGTTATACCTATGCTGACATTGCTGGCAACCAATTCCCACGAGTATAGAGTTGCCTATATTGCATATTCCATTCTAGCTGAGACCCAGGACTTTCACAGCATAGGAAAACTCGTGCAACCATTGGCTTCTCATATCAGGATGAATATTTTGGTAGTGCTGGGATTTGAACTCAAGGCCTAGCAGGCTCAAGTGGTGGATGAGTCATGGTGAGCACACCAGCGCGTGAGCCACTAAGCATCTAGGTCTTTCCTGGAACCTGAGATCAAGCCCCGGTGGGCGCTATAGTAGTCATAAATTCAGAATTTAAACAGAGGATCTCTATTTCCATACATGGGTGTGCGGCATCTTGGGTTCAGTGTAGTTATTGTCTTTGTCTGGTGTCTTACTCATTGATGTATTGTGTATTTTCTTGAGCATAGGATGACAGATATAACTGTGGTGACCTGGATGACAAGCTATTCCCATGAGTATAGAGTTGCCTATGCATTTTCCATCCTAGCTGCGACCAAGAACTTGCACAGAACAGAAGAACAGGTGCAACGAGTGGTTTCTCACAACAGGGTGAATTTTTCGAAGTGCTATGATTCGAACTCGGGGCTTAGGAGGCCCAACTGCCCAATGGGTCCACATGAGCAAACCTGCCTGTGAGCCACTAAGGAGCTGGTCTGTTCCCAGGAGCTGTGATCAAGCCCCAGGGAGGCCACAAGAGTCCTCAATACATCATGGGATGTATATTCACATCCGTGTGTGGACTGCTTTATGCATTGGGCTTAGTTATCCTCTCTATTTTGTATGCTATTCATGGATGTATTATGTATGTTCTTGAGTATATATGACAGGTGTAATTGGGCTGACATGGATGACAACCTTTTTTCATGGCCACAGGGTGGCCCATGCATTCTCCATCCTAGCTGAAACCCAGGACTCACACAGGAAATCAGGTGCAACGTCTGGCTTCTGACAGGATGAATATTTGGCAATGCTGGGATCTGAACTCAGCACCTAGCAGGCCTAATAGGCAAATGGGTCCACATAAGCACACCAGCCTGTGAGCTACTAAGGAGCTAGGCCATTCCCAGGACCTGAGATCGAGTCCTAGGGGTAAGGCAGGGGGAGCACAATAGTCATCCATTCATCAGCTGAAGGTAGTAAGCAAATAAGTACATATCTGTATAGAGTAGGAGAGATGGAGACCTGTGATTGAATCCAATCTACCCTGTGACTACTGATTCTTGGATCTTCCCCCAATGCCTCCATTTAATGACTGTGATGATTATGGTCACACTTCATCAACTCTTGACTAAAAATAATCGATACCCCATGAGTCTTGACTATCATTTCCTACTCGAATCCTCGGGAACTACTTATTCAAGGAAGAGATTGATCATATTTCACGGCTCTTCTTAGGTCCGGAATTGAGTATCTCAGGAACTCCTGTCATTCCCTCAATGTAGGAGGCTGACCAGGATTCAAACTCGGGACCTCCATTGCCCGGTCATCCTGTGGCTCCCCCGACAGCCAGCAGGCCTTCAGCCACACCAGGTCACCTTCAATCTGCAGTCCACCGGGTTCGGTCTCAACATTCGGTCAACATTCACATGAAAATAAACCTAAAAGCGGTGCCAGTTGGAACTTCAAGCCACTTTTTCTCCCCAGCTTTTTATTTTTTCCTTCAAACCCTGGGGTCCTAGGATCCAAGGATGGGCTGTGGGTCCAGAGGCTGCAGCCTAGGATGATCGGACCTGAGGCAGAGTTGCCACAACTTGAGTTCAAGCCTCAGGTCTGGCAAAAAATATTAAAAAATTGAAAAATTATGAATGAAGCACCCTAGCTCAGAATTCGCGCCATTTTACTGCCAGAGCTGGGATGTGAAAACAGGTCTAGGTAACTCTTTTGCACTGTGGGGAAAGGAGAAGCTCACTATCGTTGAAGACTACAAGGTCAGGCCTGGTCCCAGGGCCTGAATTGAAGCCCCAGGTTAGGCAAAAATCATATGCCCACCTATGTTACACATAGGATCTCTATTTACATACATAAGTGAAATGCATCATGTTTTCAGTGTAGTTGTTCTTTTCATTGTGTGTCTTAGTCAGGGATGCATTTTGTATTTTATTGCATATGATGACAGCTATAACTGTGCTGACTTGGATGGCAACCTATGCCCACTTCTATAGGGTTTTCTACTCCTTCTCCATCGTAGCTGAGACTCAGGACATTCTCAGGACAGAAAAACAGGTGGATCAATGGGCTTCACATCAGGATTCATGTTTTGGCAATGTTGGGATTTGAACTGAGAGCCTAGCAGGGCCAATTGGCAAAAGAGTCAAGGTGAGGACACGGGCCTGTGAGCAACTAAGGAGCTAAGTCATTCTCAGGACCTGAGGTTGTGCCCCAGTGAAGGCCAGGATAGGCATAAATTCATAATTGAAACATAGGATATGTATTGACATATATGTGTGGATAGCATCTTGTGTTCGGTGCACTCCTTTTCCTTATTTTGTGTCTAATACATGGAGGTATTGTGTATTTTACTGAGTATGGTGACAGGTATAACTCTGCTGACATGGATGATGACCTATTCCCATTGTTATAAGGTTGCCTATGCATTCATTCTCCATCCTAGCTGAGACCCAGGACTTCCATAGGAGAGGAAAACAGGTGTAAAGACTGGCTTCTAACATCTGGATGAATCTTTTGTCAGGCCTGGGATTTGAACTCAGGTCTGGGTAACCCCGTTGCACTGTGGGGGAAAGGGTAGCTCATCATCCCTGAAGATTAGAATGTCAGGCCTGGTCCAGGGCCTGATTTGAAGTCCCAGCAGTGGACAAAATAACAAGCTTACCTTTTTTAAACATAGGATCTCTATTTACATACAGGTGTGGTATGCATCTTGCTTTCAAAGCAGTTATTTTTTAATTTTGAGTCTTATTCATGGAGGTATTGTGTATTTTATTGAGTATGGTGTCAGGTATATCTGTGTTGCCATGGATGACAACCTATTCCCATGGCTATAGAGTTGCCTATATAGCATTCTCCATCCTCCATTAGGCCCAGGACTTACACACGACAGGAAAACAGCTGTAAGGATTGGTTTCTCACATCAGGATGAAACTTCTGGCATTGCTGGGAGTTGAACTCTGGGCCTAGCAGGCCCAAATTTCTAATGGGTCCATATGAGCACAACAGCTTTTGAGTAACTAAGGATCTAGGCTCTACCCAGGACCTAAGATTGAGCTCCGGGATGGGGTTTGTGCACAGTATTCATCCATTCATAAGCTGAAGCTAGTATGCTAATAAATACCTATTTGTATAGAGAAGATGTGGCAAGCTGTGTTGGAATCCTATCTACCATGTGACTACCAATTCTTGGATATTTCCCAATGCCTCGATTTCCTGAATGTAATTATTATTGTCACATTTCGTGAAGTCTTAATTAAAAATAATTGTTGTGCCAGAGGTCTTGCCTATCATTTCCTATGTGAATCATGCATGAACTTCTCAACTCTTCCCTAGGCCTGAATTCAAGCACCAGCCTGAAAAATGTAACATTTATAGACATCTTAAATATGTGATTTATATTTACATCTATATATTCAGTCTGTATCGTGTTTGTTGGAGTGATTCATTATATATTATTATTGATTGATTGAATTAACATTTATTTTATGGACTGTACGTGCACCTATATCTTTTATTACATTTATTCTAATCTATACCGTAGCATGTACCTTTGCACACATGTACATCATACCTGACACTCAGCACTTGCACAGATATGGAAAACAGGTGTCTCACTTGGAATTTTACTCCAAGATGAAAATTTTGGCAATGCTGGTACCTAAACTGAGGGCCTAGAAGTCCCAATTCATGAAAGGGTGAGTGCCAGCATGGCAGCCTCTAGCCCATTCAGCTGCCAAATGGATCCCAGGACCTAGGATGGAACCACAGGTTTGGCCAAAATAGCAGTACCTTTATATCTGGTATATATACCATATATATATATATATATATATATATATACATATATATATATGTATATATATATATATACATATATATGTATATATATATACATATATATATACATATATATATATGTATATATATATATGTACATACATATATATATGTATATATATATATAGTATACAGATAAATATATATTTAGATATTTTGATACTGACAGTGATGTCTATGTGGAATTAAATGACATATACTACATTCGTACAGATTCTCAGGTCTTTAGTGAGGACTCCATTTAATGAATAGTATTCTTTTAATGCATAATAAACTATGAATTAAAATCAATCTGTGTTCTGTGATTATTGGGTCTAAGTTTATACTAGACTGATTGATGAACTACTCATCCAACAATGACATTGATCATATTTTCTGGCGTTCCTATGGACAAGCAATAGTTTCTCAGGCTCTCCAGCCCTTTTTAAGTAGCATGACTGGGATTCAAACTCAGGCCTAGGTGTCCAGGTTGGCCTAAGGCTTCTCTGACAGCCTGTCAGCCTTCAGCAATGCCAGGTGACCTACAGGTTGCAGCAGTGTTATTTGGACCCGGGATGGTCACCATGCAAGGAAGGAAAACCAAGAAACTTCCATCCGTAGGTGGTTCCTGGCTTTTTTTTTTTTTGGTGCTGTTTACATTTTGTTTTCCTGTCAGCCCCCAAGGCCTAGTATCCCAGGATGGGCTGTGGGTCCAGAGGCTGCACCATCCCAGCCTAGGTTGATGTTAGCTGAGGCAGAGTTGCCACGATATGAGTTCAAGCCCCGTGCTGGGCAAAAAATAAAAATAAATAAATAAAAATAAATAAATAAATAAATAATTTAAAAATATTAAAAATAACCTGGCCCTGGCTATGGTTCACGCCTTTAATCTTAGCTGCTCAGGACGCTGAGATCTGAACATCATGCTTCAAATCCAGCCAGGGCAGGAAAATCTGTGAGACACTTATCTCCAATAAACCACTAGAAAACCAGAAGTGGTGCGGTGGCTCAAACATTATAGCACTTGCCTTGAGCTAAAGAGCACAAGGATAGCTCCCAAGGCCAGAGTTCAAGTCCCATTACATATAATATACACACACACATACATACATACATACATACATACATACATACATACATATATACATACATACAATACTAATGAAGCTCCCTGGCTTGGAATTCATGGCCTTTTTTTCTGTCAGGCCTGGGAATTGATCTCAGAGTCTGGGTAACTCTAATTCACTAGGAGGATGGGGAAACTCACCCTCTTGGAAGACAAGCAATTCAGGCCTGTTCCCTAGGCCTGAATTCAATACCCAGCCCTGTTAATATAATATTCATCCACATTTGAAATAATGATTAATATCTACATACTTATGTTTATTGCAATTTGCTTTGAGTGTATTCATTTTATTTTTTGTATTATTCATTCATTATTTTATTATTATTACACTTATAACATGTATTAAATTGATTACATCTTATGAGAAATATACAGATTTGCATATGTATTATATTTCTTACTTCATACCCAGGACAGTCATTAAAATTCTATAGTAGATCATCCCATGCTTAGAAAAACAGAAAAAATACATCAACCAAATTAATTTATCCCTAGGCACCTCAGTGGCTCACATCTGTAATCCCAGCTAATCAGGAGGTGAGAACTGGAAGATGAAGTTTCAAAGCCAATCCAGGCAGCAAAGCCTGAGAGATATCATCTCCAATCAACTTGCAAAAACCCATTCTACAGGTATGGCTGAAGTGGTAGAAAATCAGCTACAAACAACCAAGCCAAGAAAGAGCAAGCTGAGTTCAAGTGCGATGAGAGGGGGCTAGGGGGATAAAGGGGAGAGAAATCCTCCAAAAAGAGAACAAAAAAACAGTACACAAATCCCACCTAATTTATGGTACCAACAAACTGAAAAAAAATCAAGCTTGTGCATTTGTATAATTTTACATGAGCCCATATGTTCTTAGGTACACTTCAAAGCTATGTTTTTAATAATATGTGTATATATGAATTAATAATGTATATATATAAATAAACTAAGAAACCAGCCAATAAAAAAATACTTCTGAATTAGTGCCTTAACCATGGCATTATAAATTATTTGCACAAAAAGTATGTTCGAAGTTTCTTTCTTTAGAATCAATCTTAAAATGTTTGTTCATGTACCAGGCGTCAGTGGCTCACACCTATAATCCTAGTTACTCAGGAGGCTGAGAGCTGAGGATGGCAGTTCAACGCAAGCCCCGGGCGACTCTTACCTCCAATAAACCACTAGAAAACCGGAAGTGGCGATGTGTCTCAAGCTGTAGAGTGCTCGCAAAGAGCTGAAGAGCACAGGGATAATGCCCAATCCCAGAGTTCAAGCTCCACCACCGACAAAAAAAAAAGGAAAGAAGTTTGTTCATACAAAATTCTAACATTCTGAGCCTTAGGAAACTTTTCTTCCAATGTCTTATGCTCTTTAGGCAAATATTCCACTACTGAGCTACATCTTAGTACCAATGATTTTGTTTTTCATTTTAGAATCTAGTTTATTCCCAAAATGCTTACAAGTACCTACTGTCCTCACAGAAGTGAGTGTTTATTCAGAAACTCAACCTTTGGTGGTATGAGGACTCCCCTAGTTTATTTCGTGGTAGGCACTGAGGAAAACTCACAGGACATAATTGCAGACATTTTATAATTATAAAAATAACTCTAAATAGAAATAACATCAACTGCCGGGCATGGGTGGCTTATGCCTATGATCCTAGCTACTCAGGAGGCTGAGATTTGAGGAAGGTGACTCAAGGCCAGCCAGTTTTCTAGCCTCTAGAAAACTGGAAGTGGTGCTGTAGCTCAAGTGCTTGAGCATTTGCCTTGAGCACAGGGACAGCACCCAAGCCCAGAGTTCAAGCCCCACTACCGACAAATAAAAAAAATAGAAAAAATAAGAAATAGCATCAACTGTCCCAAAGTTCTAGGGAGAAATGATATCCTCATTTTCATTCTCACACTTCATGGCAGATGGTCAAAAACACCAATATGCTATGCTGAAATGTAAAAGATTAAACCCCTTTTTTGAAAAACTCTCATGTTATAAAATCAAAATGTTTCAAATAAAGTCAAAGTGAACTTTAAAAAATATTAAAAATGCTAATGAAACTCCTTGGCTTGGAATGTGTGAATTTTTTATCTGCAAGGCCTGGGATTTGAACTTAGGGACTGGCTAACTATGTTGCACTGTGGGGGAAGGGGAAGCTCACTATGCTTGAAGAGCAGAAATTCAGGCCTGTTCCATAGGCCTGAATTCATGCCCCAGTCATACTCCTTATATATATTTTAAAGATAGGATTGAACTTCCATATACGTGTTCAGTCTATATCATGTTTGGTGTGGTTATACATTGTATTTGTTGTTTTATTCATTTATTTACGGTTATTTTCCCAACTGTGAGGACACTTAAACATATATGACATTGTTTACATCTATCAAATTGCATCTAGATTTGTAGCCTTGTTCTCCATCATGCCTGACACCCAGCACTCTCCCAGAAAAGCAAAACAGGTGTCAAACTTGGCTTCTTACTCGAGGATGAAATTCTTGGCAGGCACTGAGATCAAGCCCTAGAGGTGGCCAAAATAGCCATACATGGATAAGCAGGTGGTAATATGCCAAAAAATGCGTATTAGTAGAGAGTGCCAGAACTGTGTATCTAGTATTCAATGATATCTACTATGTTCCTACGAAGTCTTAGGCATTTAGACAGCCTAGATATTATGGAGAAAGAACATACAACCATCCAAGAAAAGTCCAAGAAATGTGATAGATCTATTCAACATTTGGAAGACATCATCAGAAGGCCTAATCTGAGGATAATAGGTGTAGAGGAGCACCTAGAAACAGAAGTTAATGGATTAGGAAATTTGTTTAACAGGATCCTAGCAGAGAACTTCCCAAACATGCAAAAAGGCAGGCCTATTCAGATACAAGAAGCATTTAGAACTCCAAATAGACTGGACCAGAACAGGACAACCCAGCATCACATTATTATCTTCAAAGGATCAATTCAGACCAAGGAAAAGAACCTTAAAGCTGTCAAGGAGAAAAGATCAATCACCTATAAAGGGAAACCAGTTAGGATCACCTCAGATTTCTCAGCAGTGACAAGCAAAGCAAGAAGAGCCTGGAATGATGTATGCCATGCCGTAAAGACAAACAACAATCAACCAAGAAAACTGTACTCAGCTAAACTCTCCTTCATAAACGAAGATCAAATAAAAACCTTCCATAGCAAAGAAAAAATGAAACAATATATCTCCACCAAACCAGCCCTACAAAAGATTCTTAAAGATGTCCTACACATAGAAAACCAACGAGACCACAAAAAGGCCAAGAAACCGCAGCTAAACTAGAATCCAAGAACCATAGAAAGAACCCAGGTCCTGCAGCCCACTAGAAGGTGCATAAAATGGCAGAAACTCCCAAATACTTCTCAGTTCTATCTCTCAACATTAACGGACTTAACTCTCCAATTCAGAGACAGACTGTCTAGTTGGATTAAAAAGCAAGAACCTTCTATCTGCTGCCTTCAGGAGTCATATCTTGCCCATAAAAACAAACACATTTTCAATGTTAAAGGCTGGAACAAAATCTACCAAGCAAACGGCCCCCATAAACAGGCATGAGTTGCAAACCTAATATCAGATAAAATAGAATTCAATTTAAAATAAGTGAGAAGAGTTAAAGAAGGTTGCTACATACTAATTAATGTATCTCTCCTTCAGGAGTATATTACAATTCTTAATATCTATACACCAAACAGAGCACCCAAATTTATCCAAGAAACCCAACTTTCCCTCAAATCCCACATAGATCCAAAGACATTAATTGTTGGGGACTTTAACACACGACTATCCCCACTAGATAGATCAACTTGGCAAAAACTCAACAAAGAACCTGCATATCTAAACAACTGCAAACATCAACTAGATTTAACCAACATCTACTGAAGATTTCACCCAGCAGCAACAGAATACACATTTTTCTCAGCAGCATATGGAACATTTTCCAAAATAGACCACATTTTAGGCCACAAAGCAAACTTGTCCAAATTCAGAAATATTGAAGTTATACCTTGCATTCTCTCAGACCACAAGGGATTAAAAGTAGGACTCCACACCAAAAGCCACTAAAGGAAGTCCTGTAATACATGGAGGCTGAAAAACAAACTGCTGAATCACGAGTGCATCATGGAAGATATTAGAAATGAAATTCAAATGTCCATGATATTCAACATAAATGAGTACACAAATTACCAACTCCTCTGGGACACAGCAAAGGTAGTACTCAGAGGCAAGTTTATAGCTCTGAGTTCCTATATCAACATATTGGAGAGATCTGAAACCAACAATTTAATGAGTCATCTGAGCCTCCTTGAAAAGAGCAGCAGGATAAACCCCAACCCAATGGACAGATAGAAATAATTAAAGTTAAATCAGAATTAAATGAATTCGATCCCAAAAAAGCCATATAAAGAATCAACAAAACAAAGAGTTGGTTCTAGGAAAAACTTAACAAAATTGACAGACCCTTAGTAAATCTTATCAGAAAAAGAAAAGAACATACCCAAATAAATGAACTCAGAGATGAGAATGAAAACATCACCAGAGAAACAACCAAGATTCAGAACATTATAAGGAAATACTTCTCAAAACTTGATGCTAATAAGATTGAGAACTTGGCAGAAATGGACCTTTTCCTAACAAATACTGACATGCCAAAACTAAACCAAGATGAGTTAAATCGCCTTAAAAGGCCCATATCAAGCACTGAAATATAAACAGTAATAAGAGATCTCTTATCTAAGAAAAGCCCAGGTCCAGATGGTTTCACAGCGGAATTCTACAAGGTCTTCAAAGCAGAGCTCACATTAATACCCCTCCAACTCTTCAATGAAATTGAAAGAGAAAGTTCACTACTGAACTCATTCTATGAAGCCATCATAACCCGCATCACAAAGCCTGGCAGGGTCTTATCAAAGAAAGAGAAACATAGACCCATTTCTTGGATGAACATTCATGAAAAACTTCTCAACAAAATTTTGGCCAATCGACTTCAACAATTCATCCAAAAAATCATACACCAAGATCAAACAGGATTCATTTCAGGGATGCAAAGCTGCTTCAATATATGCAAATCAGTTAGTATAATTCATCACATCAACAGGAGCAAGGATAAGAACCATATGGATATATCAATAGATGCAGAAAAAGCATTTGACAAGATTCACCACCCCTTTATGATGAAGGTTCTGGAAAAATTAGGAATCCATGGAACATTCCTCAATACAATAAAGGCTGTATATGACAAACCTACAGCCAGCATTACAGTTAATGGTGAAAAACTAAAGCTATTTCCTCTTAACTCAGGAACGAGACAAGGACGTCCACTCTCTCCACTTCTCTTCAATCTAGTATTAGAATGCCTAGCTACAAATAAGACTAGATGCAAACATAAAGGGGATCCAAATAGGGAAAGAGGAAATAGAACTCTCCCTCTTTGCAGATGACATGATCTTGTGTTTAAAGAATCCCACAGACCCCACTGCCAAATTACTCAAGCTGATTGAAAAATTGGCAAAGTAGCAGGGTATAAAATTAACCCTCAAAAATCAATGGCTTTTCTGTATGCCAACAATGAATTAAGTGAGGCTGAAATTAGGAAAGCAACTGCATGCGTAATAGCCCCACAAAAAATAAAATACCGAGCAATTAACTTAACCAAAAAAGTGAAGGACATCTATGAAGAAAATTTTGACAACATGAAAAAGGAAATCAAAACAGAACTTAGAAAGTGGCAAAACTTCCCATGCTCCTGGATTTGAAAGATCAAGATAGGGAAAATGGCCATACTTCCAAAGGCTATCTCCAATTCAATGCAATACCTATCAATATTCCAACCTCATTCTTCAAGGAATTAGAAGAGGCAATCCAAAAATACCTATGGTACAGTAAAAGACCACGAATAGCAAAAACAATCCTCAACAGAAATCACAGGGCTGGAAAAATATCAATACCAAACTTCAATCTCTACTACAAAGCCATAGTAATCAAAACGGCATTGTAGCTGCATAAGAACAGACCTCAGGACCAATGGAACAGAATTGAAAACCCAGAAATGAACACACAGACCTATAGCCAACTAATCTTAGATAACAGAGCTCAAAAAATAGAATGGAAGAAAGACAGCCTCTTCAGTAAATGGTGCTGGCAAAATTGGTTAACTACTTGTGAAAATGAAAGCTAGATTCTTATATATCATTCTGCACCAGAATCAAACCCAAATGGATCGAAGACGGTTGAATATCCATAGTGTGAATGGAAATTTGGCCTCCTACTAAGATAGCAGTTTGAGGGAATTGGATAGCTGTGGGCAAGTCTCTTTTAATACCCTGTTCTTTGAGCACATTTGGTTTTATTGCAGGGATACATAACTATCTAGTCGCAGTGGTCACCCCAGGGTTTAGCAAGAGAGGCAGAGTAGAGGGACAGTGATCAAGCTCACGCCATCTGCCATTTTATGCTGCTTTAATTGACATGTTCTTCATGTATTTTAGTAAATCAAGAATTAAAATTAATATTACATATAGATTTTTTAATTGCCTCTTTGTTTCTGACAAAAATTAAAAGCAAAAATGAATTTAAATAGAAAGGCAGTATGGTAGGAGCAGGGAAAAGGAATGGAACAATGATCATGGGCAGCTCCTGAAGTCCAACCTGAAGGTTTTATTTACCAACATTGGGGAATAAAATGAAACTATGTAACAAGACAGGCCTGACTGCTTTTTCTCAGCAACAAGGCAGCCCTGTCTGCTTTCCTTAGCAACACAACAGCCCTGCCGGTCTTCCCTCATTTATGCCAGAGTCAAAGGGGCCAATAGACCATGACTAAGAGAGGAAATTAGAGCTGTCATTGAAAGATCAAAAAGAACAAGCCCTGGATATGTCTGGAAACCTATAAAGCATCTGAAGCCTTAAAATCTTAGGCCTTTCAGAGAGAAAGCCAAGATGTGCTCTGAGGTCTGTAGATTCCCTTACTCAGAGAACACACAGACCTCCCAATGACAGAATCATCCCAGCCAACAATAGAACTTCCTAGTGAGGCTCAGGGAATAAAAGACACATTAAACTTTTCTCACTGCCAGAAACCAGCACACACTCATAGGGCACCAGGGCCATACGGAGGGAGGGCTCAGCCCTATTGCAAAAAATGGATAAAGCTCAGAGGCCCCCACCTAATCTCATGATGTACTCAGACCTCCTAAAGGTCCAACAGCTTCCAGATGGTGTCTGCAGCCCTTCATAAAGATCCATCTGTGATGCCCAGCTCTAAAGCCCACCCTGTGTTTAGGGGCCCCCTGAGCTCAGCTTCTGCTCCTGAACCTGCCCATGTATTCTGTAAAGAGCCCAGAGAAACCCTTAGCATTTGTTGTGCCCCAGAAATCAGGCCACAAATTGAGGCTTCTGCAGCCCTCACCCTTGCTCCAAGCATAGCCACCAACAAGGGAACAACCCCAGGTTCCACCGCAGACCTCTGATTTGTAATAAAAAGAGGCTGTACTTGTGCTGGCACAGTCAACAGTCAGCAGTCCAGGCAAAGGGGCATCTGCTAAGGCCACTCCAAGTACCTGTGGGGCTCTGACATCAAGACAGAGGCAGGCACGTGCACCCATACAGGCTGCCTTTGAGAAGCTCCTCTTCCAAGTGCAGGCCTGCCTGGTGGCCTTTGAAGCAGAATATTACACTGCAAAATTTCACAACACACTAGAAGAACCCCACAAGCAATGGCCCTGTGCTCAGAGACCTAACCAAGACAGGAAATGAGAGAGAGAGAGAGAGAGAGAGAGAGAGAGAGAGAGAGAGAGAGAGAGAGAGAGAGAGAGAGGCTATATGTGCTTAATACCTATTTCAATATCCTTGGCGAGTAATGCATATTTTTATCAAGAAATAAAGAGGAAAACTTTAAACTCTAACTCTGATGGAGTACCTAGGATCAATCTAAACTTTCTACCATAAACAATCACAAAAGTTGAAGCTATGTGAAACCATATATGTATATAAATGTATATATAATATAAACATGTAGGCATATATATGTATATTCACATATACAATGTGAATATATAATGTATAATATATATATGTATACAGAGGGGAAAATAGAAATACATAGTATTTGAAGGAATAAAAACCAATACCTTCCCAATTTTGATTGAAAGCATGAACCCTTCCATGCAGGAATCTATCAGCTCAAAAAAGTCAATTAAAATAATTACACAGGTCCACATTATACACATTCTAATTAAACAAAAACAGAAAACTTCCCAAAGCACAAAGACACAACTCATCACACACAAATAATCTTCAAAGATATTAAGACAAATTTCTCATCAGAAACTAGATTCACTATTAGACAGCAAGAAAACAAATTTAAAGTGCTAAAAGGACATATCTAAAACCCACCTTTCTAACAAATATACTTCCTCCAAATGTAAGAGATGAGCTAAGTACCTACCGATGGCTCAGGCCTATAATCCTAACTACTCAGGAAGGTGAATTGTGAGGGTGGTGGCTCAAAGCCACCCTGGAACTTGTCCCCTCAGGAAGAAGTTGTAGGATACAGCTGTCCTTGAGAAGGACGGAGGCCTTTGTGCAGTGCTATTGCTGGAAAAAGACATTGGATAAGGTGGCCATCAAGAATGGAGGCTACTAGCTAGTGTCTGCAGAGAAGCAATTTATAAGATTCAGTAGTCCTCTAGAAAATCAGAGGATTTTGACCACTGTCCTAGTGGTTTCAGAAATGCCACGAAAATGACCAGAGCAACCTCAAGCCACATGGATTCCTTAGCAACAGTCTTTGAGGTCTAAGAGCTAGAGTGTCAATGCTGGCAGGCTGTGATTGGTCCTCTATTTCTCTGACTTCACTGGCCCAGACTCTGATTGGTCCATTTCTTCTATGACATCACTATGCCTGGTTGTGATTGCTTCATTGTGTGAGATCATGAAGGATATATAGGAAACCACTGTGCTCCAACCTGTCAGTTAACAGAGCTTGGAGCTCTTGCTTGATGACCTGCTTGACTGAATCAAAGTTAAATGATTTTTTTGGTAGTGGGGACGGGCTGTTATTTGGATTTTGGTATTTCTTTTTACTCTTTATGGGTTTTCCTTTATTTTATTTAATTTATTTAAGTAGACTTGCTACCTGCCATTGTAGCAGAAGGATGGAAGTACAGAAAGAATCAATCTCAAGCTCCTTGAAGGAGGAGATCATCAAACAATACCAGAAGAAAGAGCTCTTCGACACAGGTACCTATGGAAAAGTGAAGCTGGCCCATTCCCTCCTCACAAACAAGGGCGTGGCATTTAAAATACTCTGGAAGTGAGAGTCCTCATTGGATAAAGAATGAGGTGGATATTTTTAAGAAGGTATGGCACAAACACATCATCAGGTTGTACCAGGTAATGGAGAAGGAAGAGTATGTGTATTTCATCATGGAACTGGCCGCTAGGGGATACCTCCTGGGGTGGATCTGAAAATTCTGCCGCCTATATGAATATGAAGCCAGGAGGCTTGTCACACATGTTGTAAGTGCTGTTCACTACTTACACCAAACAAAATCATACAGGAATACCTTAAGCCCAACAATATCCTTTTGGATACCAAAGACAGTATCAAGGTCAGTAGATTTGGTCTGAGCATCTGGCTCACCCTGGGGCAGTTGCTAATGAATGTTTGTGGTACAGTGCTATTCCATCCCCCTGAAATGTTCTTGGAAGAAATGATGGCCTGGTGCAGGTGTCTCACACCTGTAATCCTAGCTATTCAGGGGACCAAGATCTGAGGATCATGGTTCAAAGCCAGCCTATATGGCTCTACCCTCTGAGCAGACTCAAACTGATACTAAATCTAATTTGAGTAGGAACGGCAGAGGATAGAGGTGGCTAGCAGAATAGCTACCATTCTTCTCAGAACAAGCTGCTGAATGTGGGCCCAGATGAATTGGTTTATAAAATGTGAGGTGTGCATAAGTTATGACTCATCCACAAAAGGCTGCAATTAATAGATGTCTGTCATGGATGGACACAAAATAATCTATTTATGTGAAATATATTGACTAAACAATTTCATAAGGGAAAAAGGGAAGACTAAAAGTTTCTGGGCCTGGGAGACAGTGGCTCACACGTGTAATCCTAACTACTCAGGAGACTGAGATCTGAGGATCACAGTTGAAAGCCAGCCCAGGCAGGAAAGTATGTGAGACCATTATCTCCAATAAAACACTAGAAAACCGGAAGTGGTGCTGTAGCTCAAGCGGTAGAGAACTCGCCTTGAGCTGAAGAGCACAGAGACAGTGCCCAACCCAGAGATCAAGCCCCATGACCGACCAAAAACAAAACAAAACAAAACAAAAGGGTGCAGGTCATTGTGTGGATTCCATCAGTATTGAAAAGAAAGTTCATAAGCAGAGGTAATGGTTAAAAAGTAGTGTGGATATAATTAATGTCACTGAATTTTATACCTAGCAAGCATGATGCCCTGTGTTCAAACCCCTGCACTTCCAAAAAAATGCTAAATCTTCCTTCTGTTACCTACCTTAAGTGGTATGTGCTCTTCTACTGTTATGATTGTATTGCTCAGAGCTTCTCTGGTGGATGTTTATTCATGCTTTTACACATAATCCATTATTTGAATATTGATGTTGAGTTTTAAAGTGTAATTTATGCATTAAAATAAGGGCAAAGCCTGTATTTCTAACTCAAGAGGCTAAAGCAGGGAGATGCCTATTCAGTCAAGGCTGTATAGAGAGGTCCTTCCTAAATCCCCATGCTAGTGCTGAAACTGGAGGGACAATTGTTTTTAAGCAATTACAAGTGAGAGGTAAGTTTCTGATCATATTAGGTTTTGGTCATGTCAGTTTGGATTTAATATTTACATGAATTTTAAAAATTTTCCTTTTCCCCTTACTCTCAGTATGTCATTTTGAAACTTTGTAGTACGTTTTTTGTTTGCTGCACTTAAAAAAAAAAACAACAGTTTTCCTTTGTATCATATTAAACATGATTTTTTCTGTATTAAAATTTGTTTCTGTATTTTCTGTATTAAATTATTTGTTTTTGAAATTTTTTGTTTTTTTTTTTCTCCATCTAGGGACTGGCCACTGTCTCAGAGATTTTGTTCAGTTCTGCCAATTGAGCCACAGCTCAACTTCCAGCTTCTTTCTTTTCGAAGAGTCTCATGCGAACCCCAGCACTACTAAGGAGGCTGAAATCTGAGGATATTGGTTTGAAACCAGTCTGAGCAGCAAAGTCTGAGGGTTTTTTTATTATTATTTTGCCATTGGTTATGGGCCTGAAAACTAGGCTTTGGCGCTGTCCATCAGCATTCCAGCTTAAAGTTAGTGCTCTATCATCTGAGCTGCAGAAAAATTTTCGGCTTTTCCTGCTTATGTGGTTCTGAGGAATCAAATCCAGGTCCTCATGCATGCAAGGCTAGCACCCTATCACTGAGCCAACTTCCCAGATGAAGTCTGAGATTCTTATCTTCAATTAATCACCAAAAAGCTGGGGGTTGTAGTACTCTAGACTTGAGTAAAACAGAGCAAGTTCAACCCCTAGTACTGGTAATTACATACACAAATCTCATGG
The DNA here is from genome assembly GCF_019054845.1 of Dipodomys spectabilis. Lineage (NCBI taxonomy): Eukaryota > Metazoa > Chordata > Mammalia > Rodentia > Heteromyidae > Dipodomys > Dipodomys spectabilis. The sequence goes on along the minus strand of NW_024870829.1, from coordinate 2,765,380 downwards.
ACTGTCTTGCTAGTGCTGGCTTTGAACTGCGGCCTGGGTAGCTAGAATCTACAGGCATGAGCAGCCAGCCTCTGATATTTTAATATTTTTACTCATCTCTTTCTTGACTTCAACCTCAATGCTTTTTAATTGCGGTCAGTAGACCTGATTTCTGGGCCTCATTGCTGTTTCTTACCTATTTTTAAAGAGGGTGGAGTTGAACCCTTGGCCTGAGTGCTGTCTTTGAGCTCTTCAGCTTAAGGTGAGTGCTCTACCATTTCAGCCACAGATTCACTTCAGGTTTTCTGGTGGTTAATTGGAGATAAGTTCTCACTAACTTTCCATCGCAAGTTGGTTTTGAACCATGATTTTCATATCTCAAACCCCTGAATATCTAGGATTACAGGCTAGAGTCTCAGCACCCTTTTGTTTATTAGTTTTTTGACACAAGGATTATATTTTACAATTCAAACATAGCTCCACTCCTAGCTTTTTGCTGGCTTATTGAAAATAAGATTTTAATGTACTTTTCTGGATAGTCTGGCTTCAAACCATGATCCTCAGATTTCAGCTTCCTGAAGTGCTCTGATTATATACATGAACCACAAACCGATTGTTCTTTTAAAAACGTTAATATGTTATTTTTTCCAATTTTTCTTTTAAAAATTTTCCTTGTTTGTTATTTTTGTTTATGTGCTAGTCCTGAGGCTACAAATCAGGGCCTGGATACAATACCAGAGCTTTTTCTTCAAGACTAGTCGCTTACCACATGAGCCAAAATATAACTTGTGGCTATACTTGTTTTGTCTTGGTGCTTGAAATAAGACCCTGAGTGCTGTCCTAGAAAGTGATTGCCCAGTTTGCCACTTGAGTCACAGCTGAACTCCAGTTTTTTTTTTAATTCTTGGTAGCTAAGAGGAGATAAGAGTCTTATGCAAAGCCCAGCATGGATCAGTTTTCTGAAATCTGAGGATCAGGTTCAAAGCCAACCAAGGCAGGAAAGTCCATGAGAATCTCAGCTCCCATTAATCAATGAAAAGCTGGGATTGGTGGAGCTCTATTCTTGAACAAAACAGCACAAGTTCAAGCCATAGGACAGCACACTGATGCACACACAGAGAAAGCCTCATGGACTTTCTTGCATGGGCTAGCTTTGAACCATGATCCTCAGATTTCAGCCTCTCTTCATCTTCCCTTCTTTGAAAATTTTATTGGTCCTCCTCCTTTGTTTACCCTTCACATCCCTTCCCAGCCTCCCCACGCCTTCCCGCACAATCCTCTGCCTTCCCCCACCAAAGTTGTAAAGTTCATTTTTGACATGACAACTTGTACTTCTCATTGCTGCAACGGGTCCACCTGTGTCCTTATTTAAACGACTCATTTTTCCCCTTCCCATCCACAAATTATACCGATATCAAATAGAGTGAAAGCAGGGGTTATATTGTGAGGGAGGGACATACAAAGCAACAAAGAAATAATTTCATAAATGTGTTAGAAACAAATGCATGAAAGAAAAAAAAAACATTTAAATACATAGCTTAGGGTTCATTTTCCTAACTTCAACTTATCTGACCTTTTCTGCCTGACTCATACATGTACTAGATATTTCAAATAAGGGAAACCATGGGACCATTGTTTTTTTTGTGCTTCGCTTACTTCAATTAACATATTTTTTTCTAAGTTTTTCAATTTCCTAACAAATGTGGCACTGTCATTCTTTCTGATGGAGGCATAGAATTCCATTGTGTATATATACCACATTTTCTTGATCCATTCATCTACTGAGGGGCATATGGGTTGGTTCAATATCTTAGCCATGGTAAATAATGCTGCAACAAACATAGTTGTGCTGGTAGCTTTAGTGTGGCCTTGTTTGTAAACATTTGGGTAAATGCCCAAAAGTGGGATTGCTGGGTCATAGGGGAGCTCTATGTGGAGTCTTTTGAGGAACCTCCATACTACTTTCCAAAGTGGTTGAACAAGTTTACACTCCCACCAACAATGAAGTAAGGTTCCCTTCTGTCCACATCCCCTCCAGCATCTGTTGTTATTAGAGTTCTTGAATTTTGCCATTCTAGCTGGGGTGAGGTGGTATCTCAAATTTGTTTTGATTTGCATTACTTTTATGGCTAGGGAGGCTGAGCACTTCTTCATGTGTCTATTGGCCATCCTTCTTTCTTCTTCAGAGAAGTTTCTGTTTAAGTCATTAGCCCACTTATTTATTGTTTCGTTGAGGATTTGTTGTTGGGGAATTTAATTTTTTGAGGTTCAACTATATTTTTTTATTTTTTTTTAATTTTAATTTTAATTTTTTGTGAACATACAGTACAGAGGGGTTAAAATTACATGGGCAAGATAATGAGTACATTTCTTATCAAGCATTGCAGCCTCCTCCTTTGTTTACCCTTCACATCCCTTCCCAGCCTCCCCCCGCCACCATCCTCCCCACCCCCCGCACCAAAGTTGTAAAGTTCGTTTTTGCCATGACGACTTGTACTTATCATAGTTGCATCGGGTCCACCTGTATCCTTAAATGACTTGTTTTTCCCCATCTCCTCCACAAATTATACCGACATCAAATAAAGTGAAAGCAGGGGTTCTATTGTGGGGGAGGGACATACAAAGCTACAAAGAAATTATCTTATAAATGAGTTAGAAACAAATGCATGAAAGAAAAAAACACTTAAATACTTATCTAAGGGTTCATTTTCCTAACATCACATTATCTGACCTTTCCTGCTTGACTCATAAATATACTAGATATTGCAAATAAGGGAAACCATGGGATCTTTGTTTCTTTGGGCTTGGCTTACTTCACTTAATATGATTTTTTCCAAGCCTTTCCATTTCCTAACAAATGGGGAAGTGTCATTCTTTCTGATGGAGGCATAGAATCCCATTGTGTATATATACCACATTTTCTTGATCCATTCATCTACTGAGGGGCATCTGGGTTGGTTCCATAACTTAGCTATGGTAAATAATGCTGCAATAAACATAGTTGTGCTGGTAGCTTTAGTGTGCTCTTGATTGTAAACATTTGGGTAAATGCCCAAAAGAGGGATTGTTGGGTCATAGGGGAGCTCTATGTGAAGTCTTTTCAGTAACCTCCATATTGCTTTCCAAAGTAGTTGAAAAAGCTTACACTTCCACCAACAATGAAGTAAGGTTCCCTTCGTTCCACATCCCCTCCAACATCTGTTGTTGATAGAAATCTTGATTATAGCCATTCTAGCTGGGGTGAGGTGGTATCTCAATACTGTTTTGATTTGCATTTCTTTTATGGCTAGGGAGGTTGAGAATTTCTTCATGTGTCTGTTGGCCATCCTTCTTTCTTCTTCAGAGAAGTTTCTCTTCAGGTCTTAAGCCCACCTATTTATTGGGCAGTTGTTTCCTTGAGGATTTGTTGTTGGAGGATTTAATTTTTTGAGCTCCAACTATATTCTAGATATGAGACCCTTGTCCGTTGTATGGCTAGTGAAGATCTTTTCCCAATCTGTGGTCTTTCTATTGATCTTGCTAGCTATGTCCTTTGCCATGCATAAGCTCTGCAACTTCATGCAATCCCATTTTTCCAACCTTTCTTTGATTTGTTGTGTTTCTGGGTCTCTATTAAGATAATTTCGGCCTGAGCCGAGGAGGCCTAGGGTTTCACCTATTCCATCTTGTAATGTTTTCAGATTGTCTGCTTTGACTTGGAGGTCTTTGATCCATTTGGAGTTGATTCTGGTGCAGGGTGATATATAAGGATCTAGTTTTAGTTTTCTACAAGTAGTTAACCAATTTTGCCAGCACCATTTACTGAAGAGGCTGTCTTTCTTCCATTCTATTATTTTAGCTCCCTTATCGAGGATTAGTTGGCTATAGGTCTGTAGGTTCATTTCTGGGTTTTCAATTCTATTCCATTGGTCCTGAGGTCTGTTCTTATGCCAGTATCAAGCTGTTTTGATTACTATGGCTTTATAGTAGAGTTTGAAATTTGGTATTGATACTGCACCAGCAGTGTTCTTTCCGTTGAGAAGCGTTTTTGCTATTCAGGTTATTTTATTGTTCCATATGAATTTTTGGATTGCCTCTTCTATTTCCTTGAAGAATGAGGTTGGAATTTTGATAGGTATTGCATTGAATTTGTAGATAGCCTTGGGAAGTATTGCCATTTTCACGATGTTAATCTTTCCAATCCAGGAGCATGGGAGATTTTGCAATTTTCTAAGTTCTGTCCTGTGATGGCACACTTGGTGTGATTCTCTGACTTAGGACTGTTCACTGGAACTCTAAAACTGCTTTCTATGCAAGAGATTGTTTTGCCTCCAGCTTCTCCTCTGCCATCTTCTGAGAACACCCAACTATATTTTAGATATGAGATACTTGTCCGTTGTATGGCCAGTGAAGATCTTCTCCCAATCCGTATGATTTCTATTGAACTTGTTAGCTATGTCCTTTGCCATGCAGAAGTTCTGCAACTTCATGCAATCCCATTTGTCCAACCTTTCTTTGATTTGTTGTGTTTCCGGGTCTCTATTAAGAAAATTTCGGCCTGCTCCAAGGAGACCTGGGGTTTCTCCTATTCCCTCCTGTAATGTTTTCAGAGTGTCTGCTTTGACTCAGAGGTCTTTGATCCATTTGGAGTTGATTCTGGTGCAAGGTGATAGATAAGAATCTAGCTTTAATTTTCTAAAAGTAGTTAACCAATTTTGCCAGCCCCATTTACTGAAGAGGCTGTCTTTCTTCCATTCTATTTTTTTAGCTCCCTTATCAAGATTAGATGGCTATAAGTCTGTAGATTCATTTCTGGGTTTTCAATTCTATTCCATTGGTCCTGAGGTCTGTTCTTATGCCAGTGCCAAGCTGTTTTGATTACTATGGCTTTATAGTAGAGTTTAAAATTTGGTATTGCTATTCCTCCAGCAGTGTTCTTTCCGTTGAAGAGCGTTTTTGCTATTCCGTGTCTTTTATTGTTCCATATGAATTTTTGGATTACTTCTTCTATTTCCTTGAAGACAGAGGTTGGAATTTTGATAGGTATTGCATTGAATTTGTAGATAGCCTTGGGAACTATAGCCATTTTCACGATGTTAATATTTCCATTCAAGGAGCATGGAAGTTTTACCATTTTCTAAGATTTTCTTTTTCAAGTTTTTAAACTTTTTATCATAGAAATCCTTCACGTCTTTGGTTAAGTTAATTCCTAGGTATTTTATTTTTTGTGGGGCCATTACAAATGGAGTTGCTTTCCTAATTTCAGCCACACTTTTCTCATTGTTGGCATACAGAAAAGCCATTGATTTTGGGGAGTTAATTTTTTTTAATTTAATTTAATTTTATTTGTGAACACACTGTACAGAGGGGTTACAATTACATGGGCAGGATAATGCGTACATTTCTTACCAAGCATTGCAGCCTCCTCCTTTGGTTTACCCTTCACATCCCTTCCCAGCCTCCCCCCTCCCCCCCATCCCAATCCTTCTCCTTCCCCCGCTTCTCCCCCCCCCTCCCGCACCGACGTTGTAAAGCTCGTTTTGACCATGTCAACTTGTACTTCTCATTGTTGTAACAGGTCCACCTGTATCCTTAAACAACTGGTTTTTCCCCATCTCCTCCACAAGTTATACTGACATCAAATATAGTGAAAGCAGGGGTCATACTGTGGGGGAGGGATGTACAAAGCAACAAAGAGATAATCTTATAAATGCGTTAGAAACACATGCATGAAAGAAAAAAAAATTAAAATACATATCTAAGGGTTCATTTTCCTCACATCACATTATCTGACCTTTTCCGCTTGACTCATACATATACTAGATATTGCAAATAAGGGAAACCATGGGACCTATGTTTCTTTGGGCCTGGCTTACTTCACTTAATATAATTTTTTCCAAGCCTTTCCATTTCCTAAAATATGGGGAAATGTCATTGTTTCTGATGGACGCATAGAATTCCATTGTGTATATATACCACATTTTCTTGATCCATTCATCTACTGAGGGGCATCTAGGTTGGTTCCATATCTTAGCTATGGTAAATAATGCTGCAATAAACATTGTTGTGCTGGTAGCTTTAGTGTGGTCTTGTTTATAAACATTTGGGTAAATGCCCAAAAGTGGGATTGCTGGGTCATAGAGGAGTTCTATGTGAAGTCTTTTGAGGAACCTCCATACTGCTTTCCAAAGTGGTTGAACAAGTTTACATTCCCACCAACAATGAAGTAAGGTTCCTTTCTGTCCACATCCCCTCCAGCATCTGTTGTTGTTAGAGTTCTTGATTTTTACCATTCTAACTGGGGTGAGGTGATATCTCAATGTTGTTTTGATTTGCATTTCTTTTATGGCTAGGGATGTTGAACATTTCTTCATGTATCTATTGGCCATCCTTCTTTCTTCTTCAGAGAAGTTTATCTTTAAGTCTTTTGCCCACTTATTTATTGGGCAGTTGTTTCTTTGAGGATTTGTTGTTGGGGGGGTTAATTTTTTGAGTTCCAAGTATATTTTAGATATGAGACCCTTGTCCGTTGTATGGTTAGTAAAGATCTTCTCCCAATCCGTGGGCTTTCTATTGATCTTGCTAGCTATGTCATTTGCCCTGCAGAAGCTCTGCAACTTTATGCAATCCCATTTGTCCCACCTTTCTCTGATTTGTTGTGCTTCCGGGTCTCTATTCAAAATTTTTCAGCCTGAGCCAAGGAGACCTAGGGTTTCTCCTATTCCCTCCTGTAATGTTTTCAGAGTGTCTGCTTTGACTTGGAGGTCTTTGATCCATTTGGAGTTGATTCTGGTGCAGGGTGATATGTAAGGATCTAGCTTTAATTTTCTACATGTAGTTAACCAATTTTGCCAGCACCATTTACTGAAGAGGCTGTCTTTCTTCCATTCTATTGATTTAGCTCCCTTATCGAAGATTAGATGGCTATAGGTGTGTAGTTTCATTTCTGGGTTTTCAATTCTATTCCATTGGTCCTGAGGTCTGTTCTTATGCCAATATCAAGCTGTTTTGATTACTATGGCTTTATAGTAGAGTTTGAAATTTGGTATTGCTATTCCTCCAGCAGTGTTCTTTCCGTTGAGGAGCGTTTTTGCTATTCTGGGTCTTTTATTGTTCCATATGAATTTTTGGATTGCTTCTTCTATTTCCTTGAAGAATGAGGTTGGAATTTTGATAGGTATTGCGTTGAATTTGTAGATAGCCTTGGGAAGTATTGCCATTTTCACTATGTTAATCTTTCCAATCCGGGAGCATGGGAGGCTTTGCGATTTTTTTAATTCTGTGTTGATTTCCTTTTTCAAGATTTTAAAATTTTCATCATAGAGGTCCTTCACTTCTTTAGTTAAGTTAATTCCTAGGTATTTTATTTTTTGTAGGGCTATTACAAATGGGGTTGCTTTCCTAATTTCAGCCACACTTTTCTCATTGTTGGCATACAGAAAAGACATTGATTTTGGGGGATTAATTTTATAACCTGCTACTTTGCCAAAGTTTTGAATCAGCTTGAGTAATTTGGGAGTGTAGTCTATGAGAGTCTTTAAATACAAGATCATGTCATCTGCAAAGCGGGAGAGTTTTATTTCTTCTTTCCCTATTCGGATCCCCTTTATGCCTGCATCTTGTCTATTGCTGTAGCTAGGCATTCTAATACTAGATTGAAGAGAATTGGAGAAAGTGGGCATCCTTGTCTTGTTCCTGAGTTAAGAGGAAATGGCTTTAGTTTTTCACCATTGAGTATAATGCTGGCTGTAGGTTTGTCATATACAGCCTTTATTGTATTGAGGAATGTTCCATGGATTCCTAATTTTTCCAAAAACTTCATCATGTAGGGGTGTTGGATCTTGTCGAGTGCTTTTTCTGCATCTATTGAGATAACCATGTGGTTCTTATTCTTGCTCCTGTTGATGTGATGAATATTATTAATTGATTTGCGTACATTGAACCAGTTTGCATCCCTGAAATGAATCCTGTTTGATCATGGTGTATGATTTTTTGTATGAATTGTTGACCACGATTGACCAAAATTTTTTTTGAGAATTTTTGCATCAATGTTCATCAAAAAATTGGTCTATAGTTCTCTTTCTTTGATGAGTCCCTTCCTGGTTTTGGGATGAGTGTTATGATGGCTTCACAGAATGTGTTCGGTAGTGAACTTTCTCTTTCAATTTCATTGAAGATTTGGAGGAGTATTGGTGTGAGCTCTGCTTTGAAGGCCTTGTAGAATTCCTCTGTAAAACCATCTGGTCCTGGTCTTTTCTTTGCTGAGAGGTCTCTTATTGCTGTTTGTATTTCAATGCTTGATATGGGTTTGTTAAGATGGTTTAACTCATCTTGGTTTGTTTTTGACATGTCAATATTTGCTAGGAAAAGGTCCATTTCTGACAAGCTCTCAAACTTATTAGCATAAAGTGTTGAGAATTATTCCCTTCTAATGTTCTGAATCTTGGTTGTTTCCATGGTGATGTTTCCATTCTCATCTCTGAGTTTGTTTGGGTGTGTTCTCTTCTTTTTCTGATAAGATATGCTAAGGGTTTGTCAATTTTGTTAATTTTTTCCGAGAACCAACTCTTTGTTTTGTTGATTCTTTCTATAGTTTTTTTGGATTCTAATTCATTTAATTCTGATTTAATTTTAATTATTTCTTTCTGTCTATTGGATTGGGGTTTACCTTGCTGCTCTTTTTCAAGGAGGTTCAGATGTCTCATTAAATTGTTGGTTTCAGATCTCTCCAATATGTTGATGTAGGAACTCAGAGCTATAAACTTGCCTCTGAGTACTGCCTTTGCTGTGTCCCATAGGTGCTGGTAATTTGTATGCTCATTTTTGTTGAATAGCATAAATATTTGAATTTCCTTTCTAATCTCTTCCATGACCCACTCATGATTCAGCAGAGTGTTGTTCCATGTGTTACCGGACTTTCTTTGGTGGCATTTGGTGTTATGTTCTAATTTTATTCCCTTGTAGTCAGAGAAAATGCAAGGTATAACTTCAGTGTTTCTGAATTTGGACAAGTTTGCTTTGTGGCCTAAATTGTGGGTATTTTAGAAACTGTTCCATGTATTACTGATAAAAACATGTATTCTAATGCTGCTGGGTGAAATATTCGATAGATGTCTGTTAAATCTATTTGATCTATGTAGCTGTTTAGATCTGTGGTTTCTCTGTTGAGTTTTTACCGAGTTGATCTATCTATTGGGGAGAGTTGTGTGTTAAAATCTCCTACAATTAATGTCTTTGGATCAATGTGGGATCTGAGGGAAAGTAGTGCTTCTTGGATAAATTTGGGTGCTCTGTTGTTTGTCAAATAGATATTTAGAATTGTAATAACCTCCTGAAGGAGAGATCCGTTAATAAATATGTAGTGACCTTCTTTATCTCTTCTAACTAATTTTATCTGATATTAGGATTGCAACTCCAGCTAATATATGGAGGCCATTTGCTTGGTAGATTTTGTTCTAACCTTTCACATTGAAAATGCGTTTGTTTTTATGGGCAAAATACCTGAAGGCAGCAGAAAGAAGGATCCTGCTTTTTAATGCAGCTAGATAGTTTTGTCGCTTAATTGGAGAGTTAGGTCTGTTAATGTTAAGAAATAGGACAGAGAGGTATTTGGAAGTTCCTGCCATTTTATCCATTTTCTTGGGGGCTGCAAAAACTGGATTCATCCTATGATTCTTGGATTCTCAGTTTGTGTGAAGTTTCTTGTCCTCTATTGTGGCCTTGTTCATTTTCCATGTGTAGGGCATCTTTAAGAATCTTTTGTAGGGCTAGTTTGGTGGAGATGTATTGTTTCAATTTTTCTTTGCTGGGGAAGGTTTTTATTTGGCCTTCAGTTATGAAGGAGAGTTTAGCTGGGTATAGTATTCTTGGTTGATAGTTGTTTGTTTTTAGAGCATGGCATACATCATTCCAGGCTCTTCTTGCTTTGAGTGAATCTGCTGAGAAATCTGAGGTGATTCTAATTGGTTGCCATTTATAGGTGATTAATCTTTTCTCCTTGACAGCATTAAGGATGTTTTCCCTGGTCTGAATAATTCTGTATGGATTATAATGTGACAGTGGGATGTCCTATTCTGGTCTGGTCTATTTGGAATTCTAAAAGCTTCTTGTATCTGAATAGGCCTATCTTTTTACATGTTTGAGAATTTCTCTGCTAGGATCCTGTTAAGAAAATTTCCTAGACCATTAACTTCTGTTTCTAGATGCTCCTCTACACCCATTATCCTTAGATTAGGCCTTCTGATGGTGTCTTCCAAGTGTTGGATAGATCTCTCATATTTCTTGGACTTGTCTTGGATATTTGTATGTACTTTCTCTATAATATCTAGGCTGTCTTCAATCCCCAAGATTCGATCATCTACATGGTCTAACCTGCTGTCAAGACTTTCTTCTTTGATTTGTATTTCTTTTCCTTCTAATTGGTCAGCTTTGATGGCTTCAAATTCTTTGTTGAAGCTTTGTTTTAGATCTTGTATGAACTTCTTTACTTCCTTAATTTGGTGTTCAGTGTTTGTTCTCAAATCACTTAACAGATTGGTTATTATTTCCTTGGACTTCCATTCATTCTTTTGGGTTCCATTCACCATTCCCTTTGTAGTCTCCCTGACTTCCTTCAGCTCTTTGTTAATGGATCCCATGAATGCTTTAGTGGTCTTTGTGTATTCTCATTCTGCTCTCTCAATTCCTGTATTACTCTTTGATTAGCTTCCTTCCGTTCATGCCATTCCTGTAGTTCTCTTTGAGTGTTCTCAGCCCGTTCACGCCATTCCTGCCTTTCTCTTTGAGTATTCTCAAGCTGCTCACGCAAATCCTGTATCAGTTTTTGAGTAGCTTCCTCATGCTCATGATATTCCTGTATAAACCTGGGGATTGCCTCCTCTCTCTCCCTATCATCCTCATACAGAGTCCTTTGTAGGTTTTCAATCTTTTCCTGTATAAACTTTTGGAATGCCTCCTCTCTTTCCCTATCACGCTCATACAGAGTTCTTTGTAGGTTTTCAATCTTTTCATTTATCATGTTTGCCAGCAGTGTTTGTAGAGATTCTTGGGAAGTCTCCTCTGGATTATTCATTATCTGTTCTGTTCCCTGATTATCATGAGTTGGAGTTGAGATACATGGACTTGCTATTTTTGTTGTGTTTTTCTGGCTTACTCTGCCCATTTGGGATGAAAATAACACCAGTTTTGTGCTAGAACACTATCTTAAGGCAATCATCAAGCAAAGTCTGTGTTTGCACAGTCCATAGTCTACAGATACAATCTAGTTGAACAGATACATCTACTTAACATCAAACAACTATATATTAATGGGCTACGAACCGCAAAGAAGAATTTGGAAAACCAGAAATTTTTAGGGTTAATGAGAAATGTGGGTAAAAAATAGGAATAGAGTGATGTGGGAAGGTACAGGGAGAGTTAACTAAGTCTTAATCTCAAAGCAGGAAATAGGTTGGATAGAATGAAAGTAGAGTCAGAGAAAAAAAGAAGAAAGAGAAAAGGGAAAAGAAAAGAGACCAGAAAAAATAGAAAAGTAAAAATTAAAAATATTATGCAGAAACGAAAACAAACTATTCAGAGAAGAAAGTGAATATAATGAGAGAAGGGGAGGTATAAAAAGGAGATGTGAAAATCTTAGAAATAAAAATACTTAAAATATTATATAGGTATAAAGAGGCAGTACTGCTATTAAGCAATTTAAGTCTCAGAGGTTTTGAGTAATAAATTTGTGGATTAAGTGTATACACAATGTGGGATAGGGTTTAATAGTCAACTACGGGATTATCTGAGGAGGTGCAGAACAACAATTAAGTCACATAAAGAAGAATGAAAGAGAAGAAAGGTGAAAAGGATGAGAGAGAAAGAAAAAAGAACAGAAGTTCAGTAGAGCTAAACAAAAAAAACAATTTTTTTTAAAAAAAAGAAAGAAAAACGCACACACACATGTACTCCTAAAATAAAAATTATTAGAGGAAAAAAAGAGTTACTAGAAAACAAATTTTTTCAAAAAACATAAAAATTAAAAACAAAAGTTTTAGAAAAGAAAAAATATTATTATAGGTACAAAAAAAAGAAGAAGAGGAAAAAAAAATTCTTTGATTTTTTTTGTGAGGGTTGGGAAAAATCCTGTATCATCCTTGTGTCCGTAACCAGCCTCTTGTTGGAGTCTCTGGTCTGCTTGTGGTCCTGTGGCTTGGTTGGTTTCTTTAGTCAGTTTGTTTGAACAGGCAGAAAAATGCTCTGCTTTACCCAGGATTTTGCGATCTTCCTCCCAGGTTAGTTCAATGGGAGGGAGATCTGCTTTGAGTATCACAAAAGAGGGAGATGGCTTTTTCCTCAAATTTGGAAAAGCTGTGATGAGGCTACATTCTGGGTAGAGTTGAGACCTTTCAGCAAACAGTAACTTTTCCCCGGGGCTTGTTTGTGAGAAACATACAGAGCCCAGCCTGGATCCATTCTCAGGGTTTATGTTTACTGAATTTCAATTAATTGTCAAGGCTGCTAAAGGGAGGAGCAGCCTCTGGCTCTGATTACCCAGTGAAGAAAGCCACTCCTAGTACTGGCGCTAGAGCTTGGTGACTTTTCCCTGTGTGGAGCTGAGTCTGGCAGGTCAGGTTAGGTTCTTGTCACCTGCTAAATGACTCTAGTTTTCTTCCAAGGCCTCAGTTGGAGCTAGCAGCTCTACTGAGCTTTGTCAGTATCCAAGATGGAGATCTCCAGTACTGGGGTGGGGGGGTGGCCTTCCCTCCTCTGCTCCCTGAGAAGAAGTGAGGATATCAGGCTTCTACTCACGCCAAGTCTTGGTTCCTGGGTTGTCTCTGGTCTGCGAACTGCAGGGTAAAGATGTCTGCTCCTTGCCGGTTATTGCTGGTGTTGAGTAGAATCCGCTCACCCACTGTGTCTGTCTCCTTCGTCCCTGAATCTCTGTGATTCAGGTATGGCAGGTTCGGCCACTGCTGCCACTGCTGCTGCCACAGCAGCGGCGGCTGCTGGCAAGAGATCAGATCTGTCTCCTTCTCTGGATTTTCCTTCTCTGACCTCACTCTCTGTCCTGTGATGGCACACTTGGTGTGATTCTCTGGCTTAGGACTGTTTACTGGAACTCTAAATCTACTTTCCCTCAAATCCCACATAGATCCAAAGACACAGGCCGAAATTTTTTTAATACAGACCCAGAAGCACAACAAATCTAAGAAGAGTTGAACAAATGGGATTGCATAAATTGCATAGCTTCTGCATGGCAAAGGACATAGCTAGCAAGATCAATAGAAAGCCAACGGATTGGGAGAAGGTGTTCACTAGCTATACAACAGACAAGAGTCTTATATCTAAAATATACCAGCAACTCAAAAAAATAAACCCCCCAACAGCAAACCTTCAAAAAAACCTGCCCAATAAATAAGTGTGCTAAAGACTTAAAGAGAAACTTCTCTGAAGAGGAAAGAAGGATGGCCAATGGATACATGAAGAAATGCTCAACCTCCCTAGCCATATAAGAAATGCAAATCAAAACAACATTGGGATACCACCTCACCCCAGTTAGAATAGCATAATTCAAGAAATCTAATAACAACAGATGCTGTAGGGCATGTGGACAGAAGGGAAACTTAATGCATTGTTGGTGGGAGTATAAACTTGTACAACAACTTTGGAAATTAGTATGGAGTTTCCTCAAAAGACTCCACATAGAGCTCCCCTATGACCCAGCAATCCCACTTTGGGGCATTTAACCAAATGTTCACAAACAAAACTACAAGAAAGTTAGCAGCACAACTATGTTTATTGCAGCCTTATTTACCATAGCTAAGATATGGAACCAACCCAGATGCCTCTCAGTAGATGAATGGATCAAGAAAATGTGGTACATATACACAATGGAATTCTATGCCTCCATCAGAAAGAATGACATTGCCCATTTGTTAGGAAATGGAAAGACGTGGGAATAATTGTATTAAGTGAAGTAAGCCAAGGGCCAAAGATACATAGGTCCCATAGCTTCCCCTATTTGTAATAACTAGTATAAGTCTGAGTCAAGCAGAAAAGGTCAGATAAGTTGATGTTAGGGAAATTAACCCTAAGATATTTATTCAAATGTTTTTCATGCAATTGTTTCTAACACATTTATAAGATTATTGCTTTGTTGCTTTGTATGTGCCTCCCCCACTGTATAACCCCTGCTTTCACTGTATTTGATGTTGTTATCATTTGTGGAGGGGAAGGGAAAAAACAAATTGTTTAAATAGGCATACTGGTGGACCCACTGCAATGAGATGTACAAGTCATTATGTCAAAAACGAACTTTACAACTTTGGTCGGGGGGGATGAGGGTTGGGTGATGGGAAGGGTGGAGAATGGGATGGGAAGGGGAAACAAAGGAGGAAGCTACAATGCTTTATGAGCAATGTACTCATTGTCTTGCCCATGTAATTGTAACTCCTCTGTACAGTATTTTCACAATAAAATAAGTGGTCTATTTTGGGAAATGTTCCATGTAGTGGTGAGAAAAAAGTGTATTCTGATGCTGCTGGGTGAAATATTTAGTAGTTGTCTGTTAAACCTAGCTGATCTAGGCAGTTCTTTAGATCTGCAGTTTCTCTGTTGAGTTTTTTCGAGTTGATCTATCTAGTGTGGATAGTGGTCTGTTAAAGTTCCCAACAACTCTTGTCTTTGGATCAGTTTGAGATTTGGGGGAAAGTAGTATTTGTTGGATAAATTTAGGTGATCCATTGTTTAGCGAATAGTATTTATAATTGTAATATCCTCCTGAAAGAAAGATCCCTTAATTCATATGTAGTGACCTTCTTTATTTCTTCTCAGTAATTTTAATTTGAAGTCTATTTTATCTGATATTATGATTGCAATTCCTGTCTCTTTATGGGGGCCATTTGCTTGGTAGATTTTGTTGCAGACTTTCATGTTCAAAGTGTGTGTTTTTACGAGCAAGGTGTGATTTCTGAAGGCAGCAGATAGAAGGATGTTGCTTTTTAATCCAACTAGACAGTGTATGTCGCTTAATTGGAGAGTTATGTCCGTTAATGTTGAGAGAAAGGACTGAGAAGTGTTTGGTAGTTTCTGCCATTTTATCCACCTTCTTGGGGGCTGCGGCAACTTGGTTCTTCCTATGGTTTTCGGATTCTCAGTTTGGGTGCCGTTTCTTTGCCTTTATTGTGGTCTTTTTGGTTTCATGTTGAGTTCTAATTTTATTCCCTTAGATGCCGTTTCTTTGCCGTTGTCTTGTTAGTTTTCTATGTGTAGGATATCTTTAAGTACCTTTGTAGGTCTGGTTTTGTGGAGATATATTGTTTCAATTTTTCTTTGCTATGGACAATTTTTAATTGACCTTCAGTTATGAAGGAGAGTTTAGCTGGGTACACTATTCTTTGTTGTGGTTTTTCTTTAGGGCATGACATACATCATTCCAGGCTCTTCTTGCTTTAATCATCTCTGCTGAGAAATCTGAGGTTATTCTAATTATTTTCCCTGTATAGGTGATTGATCTTTTCTCCTTGACAGCTTTAAGGATCCTTTTCTTGGTCTGAATTGATCCTGTGTGGATTATAATGTGACAGTGACATGTCCTGTTCTGTTCTGGTCTATTTGGGGTTCTGAAAACTTCTTTTATCTGAATAGGCCATAGGCTTAACTTTTTGAATGTTTGGGAAGTTCTCTGCTAGGATTCTGTTAAATACATTTCCTAGACAATTAACTTCTGTCTCTAGGTGCTCCTCTATATTCATTATCCTCAGATTAGTCCTTCTGATGGTGTCTTCCAAATATAGAATAGATCTATCATATTTCTTGGATTTATCTTGGATATTTGTATGTTATTTCTCTATACTATCTAGGCTGTCTTCAATGCCCGAGATTTGATCTTCTTCATAGTCTAACCTACTGTCAAGACTTTCTATTTGTTTTTAATTTATTTTCCTTCTACTTGGTCGGCTTTGATGGCTTCAAAATCTTTGTTGGAGCTTTGGTTTAGATCTTGTATGAGCTTTACTCCCTTTATTTGGTGTTCAGTGTTTAGTCTCAGATCACTTAGCTGATTGGTTATGGTTTCCTTGGACTCCCATTCCTTCGGGCAGGCTCTATTCTGCATTCCCTTTGTGGTCTCCCTGAATTGTTTCAGCTGTCTCTTTATGGATTTTTGGAATGCCTGTATTTATCTTTGTCTATTCTGATCACCCTGTCGCAATTCCTGTTTTACTCTTTAATTAGTTTCCTCACATTAAAGCAATTCCTGTAATTCTCTATGACTGTTCTCAGCCTGCTTATGCAATTCCTGTATCAATCTTTAAGTAGCTTCCTAATGCTCACAAGATTCCTGTACTACTATTTGGATTGCCTCCTCTTGGTCACTATCAAGCTCACACTGAGACCTTCGCAAATTTTCAATTATTTCATTCACCATGTTTACCAGTAGTGTTTGCAGAGCTTTTGGGGGAACTATTAATTATTATTATTTTCATTAACTATTCTTCTTATTATTATCATGAACTATTTTGTCACCTGATTATCATTAATGGGAGTTCAGATACCTGGACTTGCCATTATTCTTGTGTTTTTCCGCCTTGTTCTGCCCATTTGGTATGAAAGTAACAGCAATTTTGTGCTAGAACACTATTTTAAGGTAAGCATCAACCAGAGTCCTTTAGTTGCACAACCAAAATGGCTGCAGATACAATCTAGTTCAACAGATACAATCTATTCTAAATCAAAAAACCATGGATTAATGGGTTAAGAACAACGAAGAAGGATTTGGCAAACCGAAATTATTAGCTTCAGGGAGAAATTAGGGGAAAAATAGGACTAGACAGATGTGGAGATGTAAAATGAGAGTAAATGTAACCAATTCCTAATCTCTGAGAGGGAAATGGATTGGACAGAATCATAGGACAGAAATTTACAAAAAGAAAAAGAAAAAATGGAAAAACTAAAATTTAAATTTAAGAAATGAAACACTTAAAAATTATGTAAGTTTAAAGAAATGATATTGAGAGAAGAACAGGATAGAAGGAGAGGAGGGGAGGGATAGAAAGGAAACGTGAAAACTATAAAATACAATTTTTAATATTAGTTACTTTAAAATTATGTAGGTATAAAGAGATAATACTGCTATTAAAGAAGTTAAGCCTAAGAGGTTGTGAACTGAGTAATAAATTTCTGGCTTAAGTATGTACATAAGGGGGAGAAGGTCTAACAATTGATGACAGGTATGTATCTGGAGTTGAGCAGAACAGCAAGTAAGTCATGCAAAAAATAAAGAAAGAGAGAAAAAATGAAAACAATAAAAAAGGACCAAAAGGTCAAAGAGATGAAAAACACACACACACACACACACACACACACACACACACACACACACACACACACACTCACACACACACACACACACACACACACACACACACACCAAAAATAAAAATTATGAGAAAATAAAGATCAACAGAAAACACTTAAAAAATAAAAATTAAAAAAAATGTTCAAAAAAGAGTTCTTTGTTTTGGGGTTTTTTTTTGGAGGGGGAATGGGAAGAGCCTGTACTCCCCTGTATCTGTAACCAGTGTCTTGGTGGAGTCTCTGGTCTGCTTGTGGTGTTTGGTTTTCCTATGGCTTGATTGGTTTCTTTAGTCAGTTTGGTCAGGCAGAAAATGCCCTGTGTTAAGCAGCATTTTGTGATCCTCCTCCCAGGCTAGTTCAGTGAGAGGGAGATCTGTGAGTATCACTACAGAGGGAGATGGCTGTTTCCTCTAGTTTGGAGATGCTGTGATGAGGCTAGTTTCTGGGTAGGGTTGAAGCCTTTCAGCAAACAGTAGCTTTTCCCGGAGGGGCTAGCTTCTGAGACACTGAGCCAGCTTGGAGCCATTCTCAGGGTTTATGTTTACTTAATTCCAATTGTTGTCTAGGCTTCTGTAGGGTGGGGCAGCCTCTGGCTCTGTTTACCCAGTGAAGAAAGTCTCTTCTCCGAGGGCAAATTTTACTCTGCTTGGGCAGAGTGACTTTCCCCTGGTGGAACTGAGCCTGACAGGTCACTTCTAGTTCCTGTGACCTGCAAAATGATTCTTTTGTTTTTTTCCAAGGCCTGAGTTGGAGCTATCTGCTCAACCAGGCCTTTGTCAGTATCAAAGATGGACACCTCCGGTGGTGGTGAGGGGAGGGGCGGCCTTCCCACATCTGCTCCCTGAGAAGGAGTAAGGAAGTCAGGGTTCTACTCACGCCAGATTCTTGGTTCCTGGACTCTCTCTGGTCTGAAATCTGCAGGGCAAAGATATATGCTCCTTCTCAGTTCTTGCTGGTGTTGAGTAGAATCTGCTAGTCTACTGTGTCTGGCTCCTTTGTCCTGGACTCTCTGTTGTAGGTATGGTTTCTATGGCCGCCGCCACTGCCACCCCAGCCCTTGCAGTCGTGGCTACTGGCAAGTGCTCAGATCTCTTTCCTTGCCTGGATTTTCCCTCTCTGGCCATACTCTTTGTACGGTAATGGCACACTTGGGTGTGATTCTCTAGCCTAGGACTGTTCACAGGAACACTAAAACTGCTTTCTATGCCAGCACTCATTTCGAATCCAACCTCTTCTCAGCAATCTTCTTCTGAACTCCCTTAACACATTGTGACATTACATTGACATTGTGATATCACTGTGCCATTCTGTTTTCACAAACCTATTATGACATCACATGTTAGAAAAGTCATGGGTTTTAGGACTTCTAGCTCCTTCCTTGAACTCTTGTCCTCATTGTAAACTAGTAGCAATTGAAATCAGACATGTGATTGTAATATTACAAACAAGTAGTGACATCACTATTCCATGGGTGACCTCATTACCAAAGTGATATCACAAACCTATTGCAGCATCACATTGTCATTGTGACATCACAATCACATTGTGATATTTCAATCGGTTATGACCTCTTAGCACCTTTGAAAAAGCATATGGCCTTTGTGACATCAAAGTTCAGTTGTTTACCCATATAATCATTCTGGTCTAACAATTAAGATCAGTTATACCATTGTAATACTACAAACCCTTGGAGGCAGGATCACCAGTGTGACATCATTAACCAGTCTTTCCTCATAACTTTGACACGATGCCCTTGTGATACATAGGCCTTTGTGATCTCATAATGTTTTTGACTTCATATTTCATGTATGATGTGTGATATTAGAAATGCACTCTATCATGAAAATTGTGTCATCACTGTCAGATATAATGAGCATTGTGTTACATTGTGATATCACATACCTATTGGGAGTTCATCACATTTGGGCCAATGCATGACTTTGTAGATCTCACAATCTCATTCTGAATTCATATTCTCATTGGGAGTTAATGAAAATTGAAGTCCAGCATGCCATTGTGACATCAACAACCCAATTGTGACATCATAAACCTATTGTGACCTCATCACCATTATGGAATCACCAACTAATTATTACATCATAATATTATTATGACTTGATATTGTGACATCATATTGCCATCACTGTCGCATTCGGATTTGTAAACCAATTATGACCTCATAACATTTTACAAATTTCATGGCCTTTGAGACTACTAACGTGAACTAGTATACTTATGATGCATAAAACACAAGACAATCCAATGAGGCACATTGAAAATAACTTTATTTACACTCGAAATGGGCCTTCATTTACCTTGTCCTGGGCTGTACACTCAGTGACAAGCCAGCCCCAAACACCAAATCTCAGACCTCCAATGGGCAGTCACACATAGTTAATTGGTCTGCAAAGCACCAACTCCCCAAATTATCATCTCCAAACCTGCAAACTTCAATAGGTAAGGCTATGTCCTTTTCCCTTACTCCCACCTTCTTTATAGACATTCCTTCATTTCTTTTTTTCCCTTGCATCACTTTCTTTTTCTCTTTAGGCCTCTGCACTATCCACAGGCCTACACTTCTCTGGCCTGGTGGCCAATTGGCATACTTTCCTTCCTACTGTCCCTCAGATGATCCCTTAAGGATAAGACTTACTAAGTGTTAATTACTGCTAACTAGTGTGTTTCTATAATTTACTTGTTTTCTATTAAATTTACATTTTAAGCCTGTTCATTGGGTGGAGAGAACAGTTCATCTTGCAGCCTTCTCTGTATATTGGTCCTAGCAACACCAAGTATGGTCCTTGCCACTTTGGTTCTAACTCAGGAGCATGATAAATTTTTAGCCACACCAGCTGTCCAGGTAAGAAAGAGTGGGTGAAGTTTTTTTTTTGTATCTCCATTTCTTAGTTTACTTCACTTACTTGAGGTCTAGCTTTTGGATTTATTGCTGAAGGAGACTTGCTATAGAATAAACTACATTACTCTCCCCAAAGAAATTTGTCTTCCAATTGGATTTAATTTCTTATTTTATATTTGAACTTATCTGTTGCCATCCTGTTTATTTATTTTGAAATACTTCGTATTGTTATTATTTTTAAGTAGTTGTAGAGAGAAGTTCACATTCTACAAAACAGTACATGAATACAACGTGCCTGACAACATTGACACCCATCCCTCATAACCCTTCACTTCTCACACCTTTTTGTCAAAATTGAGATAGGTGATTACATATATTTCACATATTTCACAATATTGTGGAATTATGATAATTGTTTAAAGTTACAAACACATTTTAACCTTGACAAGGCAAATTATCGTTATCCTGGTCTAAAGTTTGTTAATTCTATGAGCTTTGACAACCAAAATTATTTTTCCAACCTCAGGTGATGTTTACATTTTTTCCCTTTTGCTTAGTGTACGCTATTCCCTCTTTCCCTCTCATTCCTCCCTTCCCATCAGTGTGTTTGGGTTACTTAGTTATTTTTCTTCTATGTCGGGTGCAGCTGATGGACCCCTTTGTTGTATGTTGTTCCATTTCCCACTTTTTCTATTCCTCCTCCTGGCTTCCCTCCATTGCGTGCATATTTCTACCATCTACATGGTCAAGAACATGGAGTCATTAATGGTGATACAACAAAAAGAGTGGCTGTCCTTTGTTTCTCGAGTCCTGTTTACTTTGTCATACCTTCTTGCATTTTGGCTTTGGAATCCACATATCAGGTAGACACTGTGCCATTTGTCTCTTTGTTCTTGGCTTACCTCACTCAAATAATTTGGTTTAGTTCCATTCATTTTCCTACTAATGCCATCATTTTGTCCTGTCTAATGGCTGCATAGTATTCCATTGTATATTGGTACCACAATTTTTGGATCCACTTATTAGTAGTGGCTCATCAGGGTTGTTTCCAAATCTTGGCTATTGTGAACAGTGCTGCAATAATCATAAAGGTGTGTGTGTCTTTGTATACTGGTTCCTGTTGTTCTGAGTAGATGCCTAGGAGTGGTATATCCAGTTCATAGGAGAGGTCGATATTTAGCTTTCTGATGTACCTCCAGACTTCTTTCCAAGTGGTTGTATTAGTATACATTCCCACCAGCAATGCAATAATGCTTCTCTTTCTTTGCATCCCTTCCAGCATTTGTCATTGGCTGAATTTAGGATGTGGGCCATTCTGACTGGGGTAAGGTGGTATCGCAGAGTGGTTTTTATTTGCATTTCCTTTACAGTCAGGGATGTTGAACATTTCCTAATGTGTTTCTTTGCCGTTTTTACCTCTTCTTCTGAGAAGTCTCTCTTTAGCTCCCTTGACCATTTCAAAATTGGTTTGTTAGGTTTGTAAAGGGTTAGTTTCTTGAGTTTACCATATATAATTGATATTAGACCCTTGTCTGATATATTGCTGGTAAATATTTTTCCCAATTATTTGGCTTTCTTTCTGGATTGGTTGCTACTTTTTATCTGTGCAGAAACTTTATTTTAAGGTAGTCCCATTTATCGAGTCATTCTCCAATTTGTTGTGACCCTGGGAATCTGTTCTGGAAGTTCCTGCCTTTGCCTATAAGTCCAAGTCTATCTCATACTCTGTCCTGCGATAGTTTCAGAGTTTCAGGCTTGATGTTAAGGTCTTTAATCCATTTTGAGTTGATGTTAGTGTATGGTGATAGGCTAGGGTCCACTTTTAGTTTTTTGCATGTGGCCAGTTTTCCCAGCACCAGTAGTTGAAGAGGTTATGATTCTTCCACCTTATGTCTTTGGCTCCTTTGTCAAATATCAACTAAATGTACATATGCGGCTATATTTCTGGGTCCTCTAACCTGTCTCACTGATTTTTGGGTCTCTTTTTGTGCCAGTACCAAGCTGTCTTTGTTATTATGGCTCTATAATAGAGCTTAAAGTCCTGTATCATGATCCCTCCTGCATCCTTTCTTTTGCCTATAATTGTTTTGGCTATGCTAGGTCTTTTGTTGTTTCACATGAACTTTTGGAATATTTTCTCTATTTCAGTAAACTAAGTCATTGGAATTTTAATGGGAATTGCATTGAATGTGTTTATTAATTTTGGCAGTATGGCCATTTTCACCGTATTAATTCTGCCTATCCAGAAACATGAGAAGCCTTTCCATTTCCTGGTATCCTCTAAGATTCCTTTTTTAAGGTTTTTATAGTTGTCAAGAAATTGATCCTTTACATCTTTGGTTAGGTTACTTCCTAAATCCTTTTTTTTTTTGAGGTTATTGTGAATGAGGTTGTTTCCTTGATGTCCATTTCTATTTGTACTTTGCTGGTTTACAGAAAGCCGACTGATTTTTGTGGGTTAATTTTGTATCCTGATATTTGCCAAATTGGTTTATAAGCTCTAAGTGTATGGGGATGGAGCTTTAGGGACTGTTAATTTATAAAATAATGCCATCTGCAAAAAGAGAGAGTTTATATTCTTCATCTCCCATGTGGATCCCTTCAATGTATTTTTCTTGCCTTATTGCTTTGGCTAAAAATTCCAGAACTATATTGACGAGGAATGGAGAGAGTGGGCATCCTTGCCTTGTTCCGGTTTTTAAGGGAATTGGTTGTAGTTTTTCCCTATTAAGCATAATATTGGCTTTTGATTTGCCATGTAAGGCTTTTATTGTCTTATGAAATGTTCCTTCTATTCCTATTTTTTCCAGAGTTTTTAACATGAATGAGTGCTGAATTTTATCAAAATCCTTTTCCAAATCAATGGAGATAATCATGTGGTTCTTGACCTTGGATCTGTTGATGTGATGGATTACATTTATTGACTTACATATGTTAAACCATCCCTGCATCTCTGGGATGAAGCCTACTTGGTCATAATGTATGATTTGTTTTATGTGTTTCTGGATTCTGTTGGCTGCAATTTTATTGAGGAGCTTTGCATTTGTCTTAATAAAAGAGATCTTTTTTTGTTGGGTCTTTGCCTGGTTTGGGGATGAATGTGATATTGGCTTCATAGAATGAGTTTGGGATTACTTCCTCTGTTTCTATTTCTCTGAAGAGCTTGAGGAGTATGGATATTAGCTCCTCTTTAAAGGCCTTATAGAATTCTGTAGTGAATCCATCAGGTCCTGGGCTTTTCCTGTTGGAAGATTTATTATTACTTCTTCTATCTCATTGTAGGTTATTGACATTTGTAATTGATTTATTTCTTCTTGGTTCTGTTTGGGCAATTTGTATTTCTCTTTTTTTTCAGGCAGGAAAAGAAGTTCATTTACCAAAAGGCTGCCCCCACCATGCATGGTGGAGAAGCATGGCTGAAAAGGAAGGGTTGTCGACCCACCTCTGATCCAGGACATATCTAGGCCAGGGAAAGGAAGAGGTGTGGCCAGTCGCTGGAAAATTTTGGCCACACTGGATCCGGATGTGACCTCAGGGTCTGGAACCTTCCGAAGGTCAGATGGGAGGCATGTGACCAGAGGTGGGCTAGGATGTGACCTAGCAGGAGAAGGTGATTGCTTCCAGGTCTGCCAGGTACCTATGTAACAGATATTGGGTGGAAACTTAGCCAAGAGGGAGGGAGGTGTCCCTGTTCAGAACTTACATTCCAGCCATTTGATAATTATGAAAAAAGGTGAAGATTCTCTCTGGCTACTTCCTGTTTGCAAGCGGCATTGACAGTAAGGTAAAAGGCTGATATGCGGTCCCATCTGGGATAAGGCAGAAGGCAACAGCTGTCACTTGGGCATTGAGTCCTTAGATAAAGTCTGGAGGAAGCAAGTCTCTTGGGAGAAGTCTGGAGAAGTCTCATGACGCATTGAAGAACTGAAAAAAAATACTAGAGAGCAAATAAATGGCAAGAGGAAGGACTTGGGGCTGAAAATGTTGATAGAAATGTCCCTACTTTCTTCTGACACCTGGAGACTACATAGAGAAGAAGTCAATTAACAAGGGCAAGAATATGAATTCCTGTCCAGTTGAAAGGTAGTCAGGTATGGACATTAGATGGGCAATGTTCTTACTTCTATTGACCTCCCTGCTCTGGTTAATTTTGATAAGACAGGCAAAAAGTGGATGATGTGATATCATCTCCTCTTATTCCTCTCCATGTTCCTTTGTTCCCCAGACTGGTTGAGTCTAGGTGCTCGTTGCTGGGTTGTTTAGTCCCAGTTTGTATTCAGGATGCTTGAATTCAAGGCCTGAGCACTGTCCCTGAGCACTTTTGCTCAAGGCTAGCACTCTACCACTTTGTAGTGTTTGCTGGATATAGATAGAGGCTCGAGCCATGTTTCCAGCCTGGCTCTTTGCAGGTTAGTTGGGAGATGGAGTTTGAGGGATTTTTCAGCCCAGACTGGCTTGCACTGCAATCTTTTCCACGAAAGTTCTTTGTTATTTCCAATTAAAGCACAAAGAGATCAAATATAATAAGTAGAGCTTACCTGGTCCTTATCAAGAATTGACCAAATATTCTGCAATGACAAAACTCGTTAGATGTGGGAATCTTAGCACAGATATGCCCAATATGTTAGAATCACATAGTCAGTACTAGATTACACAACACAAAAAAGGCAAAACTCAAAACTTAAAATTTTTGACAACAAAGTTAATCATCTTTGCTAACAAAGCACATCAGATGGTTGGGCCTCAGTTACCAGGGTCTGTGAAAAGAGCAACTTTTTAGCAATGCATATTAGAATAGATGGATGGAGGAGTAACAAGCTTCGTGGAAGTGTACGGGTTGGATGGGGCCAAACCTTTAACCCACCATGTGGCCAAGATGATGAACTCAAGATGGAGAATTTCTGAAAAAATGCAAAGAAAGCCTGAACAAAAAATCAAGCCTAGTTTGGCTAGCCTTTTTGAGGGAACCTAGAAAGGTTCCCTGGGAACCAGCCCATGTTGCACTCTTCAGGGCACAATCCAAAAAGTTGTAGAGATATTGAAAGTTGGACATGAATAGCAGAGAGCAAAGGCAGCCTGATAGTAAAGAGACTTCTGACCATGTACCATTGCAGAGGCATAAATTGTCTAAATCTGAGAACAGCAAAAAATATTAGGTCATCTGACTATCCAGGGAGCACAGGAGGCATGTCAGCGGGGTTTCACGGCTTGGACATGACTCACAGGACCCCATTAAATGTGTTAGAGAGTCAGTTTGGTGAGTGAAGGAGAGCTGACCAGGAACAAGTGGTGTTCTGGCTTGCCCCAGACCCCTATAGAGAGAAATGGCTAAACCCTCCAAACCAGTCATTCTCCGCTTCAGAGATGACCATCCTTTCTGCTAAAGGCCGTAGGAGCTCTCTGGAATGGCGCCACATCTGAGCAGAGATTGAGCAACAGAGAGCCATGGAAAGTAGTTTCATTCACCAGAGTAGAGAAGTGGTGTGGACATGGATGTGAAGGCCAGCAATGGTATTGGTGAAAAGTCTCACATGGTATCTCAAGGCCGTTTGGTTTGCAGAAAAGGGGTGGTTAGGAAATTCTAGCATTTCCAATTCAAAAACCTCATCCCAGTCATGGCACCATTTGTAAGGTATATTAAATAGGTAGGTTTCATTAAGTAGCCCATGAAGAGAACAGCACACACTATTCAGGCATGAAAAGAAGTTTATTTACCGAACTGCTGCCCCCACCACACATGGTAGAGAAGAATGGCTGAAAAGGAAAGGGGGGATAGCAATTTGTATTACTGTAGAAATTCATCCCTCTCTGCTAGGTTTCCCTTCCTTTGTGAGTAGAGTCTGGAATTATTTCTTTATGATTGTTTTGATGTCTTGGATGTTTGTTGTAATCTTTCCTGTGGTATCTCTGATATTATTGATTTGGGTCTCCTCTCTTATTTTGTTAGTTACTCTTGCCAGTGGTCCCTCAGTTTTAGTGACTTTTTTAAACAGCTTTTAAAAATTAATTTTATTTATAATTTTCATAGTCTTGCCTCTTTAATTTCAGCTCTTATTTCGGTTCTCTATCTATCAACTTTAGGTTCAATTTTTTCTTGTTTTTCTAGCAGTTTTAGTTGCATCATAAGATCCTTTAGTTGTTCTATGTTTTCTTGATGTGTGCACTGAGAGCAATGAATCTGCCCCTCAGGACTGCTTTC
The DNA here is from genome assembly GCF_019054845.1 of Dipodomys spectabilis. Taxonomy (NCBI): domain Eukaryota; kingdom Metazoa; phylum Chordata; class Mammalia; order Rodentia; family Heteromyidae; genus Dipodomys; species Dipodomys spectabilis. The sequence continues at coordinate 2,739,029 of NW_024870829.1, read as the reverse complement.
GCTGTATCCCATTGGTTTCTTAGTGATGTATCTTCATTTTCACTGAATTGTAGGAACTTTTTCATTTCTTTAATTTCTTCTGTGATCCATGTATTGTTCAACAGAGTGCTGTTTAATTTCCATGTTTTTTTCTACTTTATGCCTTGTTATTGAGAATTAGTTAGATTCCACTATGCTCATATAGAATACAGAGTATTATGTCGATCCTCTTGTATTTGCTTAAATTCCATGTATGAACTAAGAAATTATCTATTTTAGAAAAAGTTAGGGGGGTTGCAAGAGGAAGACCCTACTGGTGTGAATACCTTTAATTTAGCTACTCAGGAGGCTCAGATCTGTGTATTCAGGTTCAAAGCCAGCCCAGGGAGTCTTTTCAAGGGTTGCTCAGCACCACGCCCTGCCTCAACCACCTTTGCCACCATGGGCTGCTTATGTAAACCAGTATGGAGAGGCGCCACACCCACTACGGGTCCAGAGTTGTTTGCTGCCACTGTTGATGCCACCGCTGCTGCTACAGCTGCTGCCACTGCCCCAGCTGCTGCCACTGCCCCAGGATCAGCTGGGCCACTTATGCAAGCCAGGCACCCCACCACAAGTCAGGTGTTAACCACTGCTGCTGTCTCAGGTTAGGCTGGGCCACTTATGCAGGCCAGTATGGAGAGGCACAAACTATCATGCGTCTGGACTTGTTCACTGCAGCTGTCCCCACCTCAGCCACCACTGCTCCCCCGGGCTGGTTTGGGCAAGTGCCAAGAGGCATTGTGCCCCAATTCTGGGTGTTTTGCCACCACTGCCGGCTGCTGTTCCAGGTTAGGCTAGGCTATTTACACCAGCAGGACAGCGGTGCCACCCATTGAGACTAGGGTCGTTTGCCACTGTTGACAATTGCTACTGCTTCTGACTGGGCTGGGCTACTTTTACCAGCCAGGCAAAGGCGCTGTTCCAGGGAGGGTGAGGGGAGTCTTTGTTCCAGCTCTGCCTTCTGAGATTTCTGTTTGTATATTCTGGGTTGGCCCAGCTCTTGAGAGTCCCCTGGGAGATTTGGGATGCTTGTGGGTGTGTGGTCCTCAGAGGGTCCAGACCCGGGGCACTTAAGCAGCTTGGCACAAAACCCCATCACTTAAGCTGCGCAACGTGGAGCCCCATCACCAACAAAGGGTGGAGGAAGTGTCTTCTCACTTTACTGTCTCTGTAGGTTTTTCCATTTTCTTTTTGCACTTCCTTTATCTCTCTGAGTAATTGCCTTTATTTGTGGGTCACTTGGAGAAACAGAGCATTGAAATCCAAACTCTGTATTTGGATGGAGAGAGCTGTGGTGTTTCCCTGCTGTTCCATCACCTTCTTGGTCCCTCCCCTTCAGTGGAGTTTTTCTTATCCGGCCGTTGGCCCTTGGTTACCAAAGGATAGGCGCATAAAAGCATGTGTTGTAAAGCCTGCAGATTGTAGTTAAGACATTTTTGCTAATATAGCCTTCCTAATTTTAGGAACTTAAGGGGGTGTTCTACACTAAAGTATTTCAAGGGCTTGAATCCTTTAACATAAGGGCTACATCTTGCTCAAAGGAGAGTGAAGTGGAGGAGGCTTACCTAGCCATGGCCAGTCTCTGTATTTAATTTAATTAAAGTTTCCTTTAAGGTCATATTCATTCTTCCTAATGCTTGAACTCTGAGGCTTATAAATGGATTGTAACTTCCAATTTATTCCTAGGGCATTAGTTAATAATTGAGAACTTGAGCGTTGAATTCAGCACCATCTTTGGACCCCACAGCTAAGGGTAAGCCAAATCATGGTATTATTACATGCCTCTGCTCAGCCTGAAAAAAATGTCCACTATTACTAACAGATACCAATAGCCATACTTTCCAGGCTTTACCTCTGTGGAATCCACTTTCCTAAATTCACCATCTGAAGATCCTCACATATGAATTCTTTCCATGTGTTCCAGAATTTCAGCATTTACCTGTTGGAAATTAACTACACACATTACAAAGTATTGTCAGGCTGAGGCCCCACCGGTTTTCAGAACAGTTTTAGACAGTGTCCTCCGGCAATTTACCAGGTTGCAAATATCTACATGTAAACTGACAGAAAGGGTGAGCCTGTATGCATTTTTCACAAGTTCAGTGTCAACATTTGCACACTTATTACCACTGTTTTTGCTTCTTCCTTTAATATTGATGACTAGTAGCTCTAGAAAACCAACTTGTTTTAGATTGGTCTCCCAAGCTACCTGATCAGCTCAGATGTCTCCCTGTATCTTAGGTCTCTACTTCCGTTAACTCCTGAAGAGTACTCTGAACCTTGGAGACTTCTTCCATTTTATTCTCCTCCTTTTATCTCAAACTTGCTTTCATGATCCCACTCTCCTTCTCAATGTGCTCCTTAACCAGCAAATGATTTGGCAGGGTCACAGGAGAGTTCCCTTGACTGGCCAACTGCTGCTCCTTCTCACAACACCTTTGCTTGCTCTTCAGCTCCTCCCTTAAGTTCACAAAGGTGCTCTTGAGAGGTATTTTTAGGCACCTCCACCTGTTCCACTGGGACACGATACTTCTGCATTACATTTATGGTGAAGATCTCAGCAGTCTTTTGGGGCTTTTACTCTAATAGTTTCTCTTTCTAGTTTTCCACTTCTGTGTATTTTTGTGACAGATCTTTAACTGTTTGTTTAGCTCTTCTGTTTTAATTCCTAATGTTCTTTCCCTTTCCATGGCATTCTCTATCAAAGCAAGTGGTCCTTTAACTCTTTCTGAAGAGAAACAATCTCTTTCTTGAGCCTGATATTTTCTTGTTCTTTTTTCTTGGCCTCATCTTCTATGACACAGCACTTCCCCGTCTTCTCTGCTAACTACTCTTTCCTTCTTTCTCTGTTGCTTTGAATTTCTGGTGACACTTTTCAAAGCTTATAATTGACATGTATTTCAACCCAATATATTCTTATATCAGATCTAGCTCCTTTTCCTTTTTTTTTTCTTGTTACTTTTGGGTCCGGTCGTGGGGCCTGAACTCTGGCCTGGACACTGTCCCTCAGCTCTTCAGCTCAAGGCTAGTGCTCTACCACTTGAGCCAAATTGCCACTTCTGGCTTTTTTGTTTTTTCTTATGTGGTGTTGAGGAATCAAACCCAGGGCTTCATGCATGCAGGGCAAGCACTCTACCACTGAGTCACCTTCCCAGCCCCCCAGCTCCTTTGTCATAGCCATAATTTCTTAATGGAATTCAGAGGTCCTTTGCATGTTTTTCTAGAGCTATGAACACATTTTCAATGTGGTTAATGTGATTACTTAACCTGTCATTTACATTTTCCAGGTGGTTTATGTGCTTACTTAACTTGTCATTTTCTATCTTTCTCCTCCTTGGGCATTCCTTTTCCTAATGTCCATTTTGCTTGCATTAAGCTCACTTATCTAGTCCTAGAGGTTCCCTGCTGCCATTTTCAAATGAATTGTACTGTCTTTGCCAAAGGTTTCTTGATCCCTATTCTGGTGCTCCTACCAAAACTCAAACTCGCTTCTTAGACTTGTTTTTTTTTCAGGGTCTCTGTTATCAAAAACCAACTGGGCAACCACTTTACCTCAAAACTTTCTAACTTTTCAAGCTTTCTTCTAATATCCATGGCTGACTGCGTAACAAAGGCCATATTTAGGGCTCTTTGATTCTCCAGGACTTAAAGATCTATAGCCTATAGGTCCTATAGGTTTCTGGGAGATGTTCCAGAAAAAGCATTAAGGTACTCACTGGGGAACAGTACCATCTCACTCACCTTAGATTGAAGACTTAGCTTTCTAGGCACTGCGGTATCCCTGCTAGCTGAACCTGGAAATACTTGTTAAGCACCTCCATACCTTGACTGCTGTTTGTCTCAGCTTGGGTAAGTCTGGGAAAGACTTGCTCCAAATAGTCTGGTTCAATTGTGGGGCGACTGTCTGGTCCAAGCACCACCGTCAAATCACCGACAGTATTCACTCCCTTTTCTACCAGGTGAAAAGCACCTGTAAAATTTGCTGACAGTCATCCCAGATGTGCTTGTGTGTGAAAATTACTGTCTCTAATGTAATGAGCCCCTGTTTTTTTTCTGAAAAGGATGGATTTTTCTTTTTCCAGTTATACAGGTCACTACTTGTAAAGGGAACATATATTAGAATAGGGTCCTGCCCACCATCTCCTCCATGTTCCTCTCTCAAGGGTAATAAGGGTAACATACCACATTGTACCACGTCAGTCTGGTACAAGTAACCACTTTTGGTATTGGAGGACTTATTAGAGTGGCTGATGACAAAAGAATAGGAGCGAGAGTACATCAGTGTATCTTCCTCTGAGGGATTCTGTAAACCTGGGGGAGAATACTTTTTGGATATGACAACCTAAGGCCTTGTTCTCCCATCCTGAGAAAAGGAGTAAACAGGTGCATACAGGACACAGATAGAACTATCAGCATACATACAAAGACCAAGAGCCACAGATACTTAACCCACATGTCCCATACCTCTCAATGTTGACCTCCACAGGAGGTCCCAGATGATAGAGAGAACATCCCAGATTGCCTCTTGAGGAGGCCACAGATGACCTCTGGAGGATGTCACATATGTCCTCCCTAGGAGGCCCTAGATGACCTCTTATGGAGGTTCCAAATGGATTCCCAAGGAAATGTCAGTGATCTCCAAAGGAGTTTCCAGATGTCTTTTCAATGAGGCTGATATTACCTCCCAGATGGCCACTAAGGAGGCCACATATGAACTCCAGAGGAAGTTTCAGATAACCCTCTTTGGAAAGCAACAGATGACCTCCAGAGAAGGTCCTGTATAGCTTCTCAACGAAGTCCCAGATGATGTCCAATGATGGTCATAGATTTCTCATCATGGTAACCTGAGATGACCTCCCAGAGAAGCTCCAGATGACCTCAGGAGGTAGTCCTAGATTGCCTCTTAAGAAAGCCCCAATAACTACTTTTGAAGAGGTCTCAGGTGGCCTCCTGAGGAAGCCCCAGATGACCTCTGGAGAAAGTCCAAGTTGGCCCCTGGAGAAGGCCCCAGATTACCTCCAGCGTTGGTCTCAGATGGCTTCTCAAGGAAGTTGCAGATGTACTCTTGATGAAGTTCCAGACGGCTTCCCATGGAAGCCCTACATTATCTCTCAAGTAGGTTCCAGATGGTGTCCCAAGGAAGCCACAAATAGCTTCCAGAGGGGTCCAACACAAGCTGGCAAGCTTTCCAAGATGCACCTCTAGAGGTACATAAATGACTTTTGTCCATGTTGGACCTCCGGAAACAAGCACTCCAGGTAGACTCTCAACCCTGAAGGCTGAACTCTCACCTATGGGGATTTTTCCCTGTGGCCAAGGCCTGATGCAATCCAAATGGATTATCTCGATGGAGCCTTCAAAAATAAGGACCTCTATAGTTCAAGAAAATCCATCGAGACACATTTTATATAATAAATGTTCTCCAAAACACCAACCCCCAAAATTATGATATCCAAAGTTCCAAATATCAAAGGGAAAGCCACTTTTCCTCTTCTCTTTATCTCTCCTTCGCTACAGACCTATACTTCTTTCGAGGTCTTTTCCTTTTTCCCTTCTCCCAGTTCCTTCTTCTCTTTAGGACTCTCCACTCTCCACAGACCTGAACTGCTTTGCAAGGCTCGTCAGTTGCTATCCTTCACCTTCTGCCCTCCCTCAACTTCCTCTCCACCCTGGTCTTTCACCTTATGCTATCACACCACTTCCTTCCTTCCAGGACTTTTTCCTTTTTCCCTCAACTTCTATTGCTCTGAACAAGCAGCCTATATAAAGTCTGTACCCTTTCTCCACTCCAACTGCCTGTTTTCAACTATCACATCCCAAGCTGCCCACAGCCCAATCACTTCTTAACAGCTCAACACATGATGATTAATGCACCAGTCCCTCCCACAGGATGCCTCACCTTCTTTGGTGGCATTCTTTGTCCTCTCCAGCTGGCCAGGAGATGGGCCCATGCTGATTATCAGACCCTGTAGATTATCGGGCCCTGCTGATTATTACAGTATCCTCCTTGTGAACTAGTAGCAATTGAAATTGGAAATCAATTGAAATTGGAAATTTGATTGTGGTATTACAAACTCGTTGTGACATCACAAACTCATTTTGACATCATCACCACCACAACATCACAAAGCCATTGTGACACATTGTCATTGTTACATCATGATTCCATTGTGCCATCTCAAATCTATTATGACCTCTTAGCTCCTTTGAAAATCACATGCCCTTTTCAACATCACAGTCCCTTTGTGTATACATATCCTCGTAGTTAAGTAATGACAATTGAGATCAGACATGCCATTATAACATCACAAAGTGTTTGTGACATCCTCAACAGTGTGACATCACATTTTCATTATGAGAGCATCAGCTCATTGTGACATCACCAAACTCAATGACAGAATCGCATTATGACAACAATTCTTGTTGTGACATCATAGACACATTGTGAATGCCTATTCTGTGATTTCATTGTATTTCAAATGTGGCATGAGAGTTGATATCAACAACGCAATTTTGTGCCTACAAACCATTTTGACATCATAATCACTTTGTGACATCACAGTACCATTGTGATATCACTAACACAATGTGACATCACAAAGCTCTCCTGTCCTCATAACTTTTGTGACATGCTGACATTGTGATATCTTAGACCTTTTTGCCCTCATAATTTGTTTTCAACCTCATATTTCATGTATGACTTGAGATAACAGAAATAAACTGTGACATCATGACCATTGTGACATCACACTGACAGATGTCATGATCATCGTGTCACATTGTGACATCACAAAATGTTTTGATGTCACAATTAATTGGTGATGCCAAACGGTAAGGGGTCTATGATGTCACAATTGATTAGTGATATCCAAATGGCATAACGGATCTCATTTGTCATCAAATCACAGAGAATATGAGTTCACAACAGACTGTGGTATCTCCAAAGTCATGTGTTTTCACAAATGTTATGAAGTCCTAGGAGGATTGTGATGTCACAGTGTGACACAATGTTTATTATGTCTGTCAGTGTGATGTCACAATGGTCATGATGTCACAGTGGATTTCTTATATCATATATCATAACTGCAATCTTATCAGGTTGAAAACAGATTACGACTTCATAAAAGGCCTAAGACATCACAATTGCTCCACATCACAAGACATGAGGACAGGGCAAATTTGTGATATCACAGTGTGTTAGTGATATCACTATGGCACTGTGATGTCACAAAGTGATTGTGATGCCATATATTTATGAGATCACAATATATTTCTGACATCAACCCACATGCCACATTTGAAATAAAATGAAATAAGAGAATAGGCATTTACAATGTGTCTATGACATCACAATGACAATAAATGTCATAATGCTATGAGGTCATTGTAAATTGGTGATGTTTCAAGGAGGTAATTGGGTAATAATGAATATGTGTTGTCCCACTGGTGATGGGGTCACAAAGGGTTTGTGATGTTAAAATGGCATATATGAATTCAATTGTCATGTATTCACAATGAGGATTTGGGTACACAAAGGGACTATGATGTCACATATGCCATGTGTGTTTTCAAATGTACTTAGGGGTCATGATAGCTTTATGATACACAGTTTTGATGAGGTCACAATGGGCTTTTGATGTCATAATGATTTTGTAATATCTCAAACACAAGTCCATTTTCAATTGTTACTATTTCACAATGTGCATACAAGTTCACAGTATAAACTGAAAGTACTAATGGACATGAATTTTTGAAAATGTTAGGAGGTCATTTTAAGTTTGTGAATGAACAATGGAACAGTGATATCACCATGACAATGTCAACTCATTACATCATGTCAAAATATTGTTTTGGTGTCACAATTAGTTGATGATTCCACATTGGTGGTGAAGTCACAAAATATTGGTGATGTGTTGGGCATGTCACAATGACATGATGATTCTCAATTGTCCTAACTTACAATGAATATATGAGTTCCCAAAGGCACTGTGGTTTCTCCAAAAGTATGTGTTGTCACACATATACTGAAATCCTAAAAGGCTTGTGATGTCAGAATTTGACACAATGGATATGACATCTGGCAGTATGATTCCACCATGGTCATGAGGTCATTGGGAATTTGTGATATCAAATGTCATATGTGAAATCTAATTAGGTCAACAACAGATTATGAGGACAATAAGGCCTAAGGTATCAGAATTGCAGCATGGCACAAAAGTTATCATGAGAGGATATGTTTGTGATATCACGGCGTGTTAATAATATCACAATGGCAACATGATATACAAAGGGATTGTGATGTCACAATGATTATGAGTTCCTGCTTTGTTTATGATATCACCTACATGCCACATTTGAAATAGAATGAAATCACAGAAAAGGCATTCATAATGTGTCTATGATGTCACTATGACAATGTGAAGTTATAATTCTATCATATCATTTTAGTTTTGTGATTTCACAATGAGTAGATGGTATAAAAATGATAATGTGATGTCACAATTATGATTATCTCACAAACTGTTTTGGATGTCAAAATGTCATGTCTGATTCTCAGTTGTCAATATTTCACAGTGGGGCTTTGGGTAAACAAATGGACTCTGATATCACAAAGCTATGTATTTTTCAATGTTATAAGAGGTTATAATAGATTTGAAATGTCACAATGTGATCTTGGTATCAAAAACAACAATGTGAAGTCACAATGGGTTTATGAGGTCACAATGGGTTAGTTATGTCATGAGTTTGTAATATCACAATTATTTTTCCAATTTCAATTGCTACTATTTGACCATGAGGACACTGTAATAACCAGCAATGCCCCTATAATCCACGGGAACAGATAGTCATCATGGCCTCCTAGTCTGGACCAATTGAAAGGGAGGGTGCATGCCACTGGAGGAGGCAGGACATGCTGCTGAAGGAGATAGGATGTCAAGCCCCACATGGTGAGCTGCCAAGAAGTGATTGGGCATGGACATTTGGTAAGTGATAATTGAAAACTGGAAGGCAAGAAATTATTTCAGTTGGGGAAGGGTACAGCCTATATATAAACTTCATTTTCAGAGCAAGAGAAGGGGAGAGAAAAAGGTTAAAGGCCTGGATGGAAAGAAGTGATGAGACTGCTGGAGGGCAAAGACCTGGGAGGAGAGGAAATTGAGAGAGAGCAGGAGGTGAAGGAAGACACCTGGCCACCTGGACAAGGCAGGGCAGGCCTGTCAAGAACAGAGCAGCCTGAAGAGAAGAATGGAATGTTGGAAGGAAAAAATGAAAAGACCTGAAAGGTAGGAGAGACCTGTAGAGAAAGAGAATGAAGACAAAGGAAAAAGCCTTGTCCCTTGAAGTGTGGAGCTTTGGACATCATTATTTTGGTGGTTGGTTGTTTGCAGACCAGTTAACAAATGGCTGAACTGCTCTTTGGAGGTCTGAGGGTTCAAGGTTGAGATTGAATTTAGCTCTCCGCATCCAGCCCGGCCAAGGTAGTTACTTGTTACAAAATTTATGAGGACAAGACAGGTTTGTGATATTACATTGCATTAATAATATCACAATGTCAATATGAGGTCACAAAGGGAATGTAATGTCACAATTATGGTGTGGTCACAATAGGTTTCTGAAATCAACCTATATCCCACATTTGTGATAGAATGAAAACACAGACTAGGCAATCGCATTGTCTCTAGGACCTCACAATGAAAATGTGATGTCATAATGCCAAGATGTCATTGTCATTTTGGGATGTAACAATGGGCTGATGGTATTATAACAACAATGTGATCTCACTCTGGAGATGATGTCACAACGTGTTTGTAATGGTACACTGCCATGTCTGATGTCAGTTGTCTTTGTTCATAATGACAACATGGTTACCCAAAGGGACCATGATATCACAAACACCATGTGCTTTTTCAAAGGTGATAAGGGGTCATAACAGTTTTGGGATGTCACACGGTGATCATGATATCACTGTGGCAATATGATGTCACAATGGGTTTGTGATGTCAAGTGGTGATAAGGTCACACTTGGATAGTGATGTCACAATGAATGTGTAATATCACCATTACATGTCCAATTTCATTCTACTAGATCACAATGAAGATACAAGTTCATGTAAGGAGGTAGAAGTCAGAAAGGCCATGAATTTTGTAAAATATTATGAGGACATAATAAGCTGGTGAAAATGCAATGAGACAGAGATATCCCATTGGCAATGTGATGCTACCATTACATGAGATAGTATTGTTTTGAAGTTACAAATGGTGATGCCATACAGGTGATGAGGACACATAGGTTTGTGATTTCACAATGGGATGGTGATGTCACAATCTCATGCCAGATATCTAATTGACAATGAATATATAAGTTCACAAGGGATAATGATATATCCAAAGGCATATGTTGGCACAAGTGTAATGAGTCTTAACATGTTTGTGTTGTCCTCATGTGACTCAGTGTCAAGAAATCTGGCAGTGTGATGTCACAGTGGATTTTTGATATCACATGTCATGCCTGAAGTATTATGAGTTAAACAATTTATGAACTTAGGGAGGCCAAAGAGATCACACTGGCAGCATGTCAAAAAATTTATGAGGATAAGACTGTTTTGTGATGTCACAGTGCATTAGTGATATAATAATGGCAATGTGGTGTCATCAAGGTATTCTGATATTATGATGATTATGTGGTCACAATGTATTTCTGATATCAACCCACCAGCAATATTTGAAATAGAATGAAATCACAGAATAGGCATTCCAATGTATCTGTGACATCACAATTACATGTGATTTGATGTCATTGTTGTTTTATGATGTCATGATGGGCTGATGTTATCATAATGACAAAGTGATGTTACACTGGTGATTATGTCACAAAGGTTTTGTGATGTTAAATGGCATGCCTGATCTCAATTGTCATTAGCTCAACATGAGGATAGGAGTATGCAAAAGGCCTGTCATGTCACAAAGGCCATGCTTTCTTTCGAAGCTTTTGAAGTCATAATAGTTTTGGGATTTCACAATGTGATCATGTTTGTACAATGGCAATGTGATAACACAAAGAGTTTGTGATGTCTCCGAGGTGATGAGGTCACAAAGAGTTAAAGATGTCTCATCAAGTTTGAAATATAACAGTGACATAGACAATTTCAATTTCTTCTAATTCACTATGAGGATACTATAATAACCAGTGGGGCCAGAATTACCTGTGGGAGCCGCTATTCATTGTAAATTCTTGGCTTGGCCCACCGGAGAGTGTGAGGAATGCTGCCAAAGGTGGAGGTGTCAAGCCTCACACGGTGAGCTGTCAAGAAGTGATTGAGCATTGGGCAGTTTTGGAAGTGATGGCTGAAAACTGTTAGTCTTGAGATCCGTTGGAGGGAGGAGGGGTACAACCTATATATAAGTTGCATTTTCAGGGCATTGTAAGGGGAGATAAAAATGGGAGTTACCTGGATGGAAGAAAGTTGTGAGACAGCAGGAAAGGAAAAACCTGAGAAGGGGGAAAGCTGAGGGAGAGCAGAAGGTTGGCAATTGGTCACTGGGGCAGAGTAAGGCAGGCCTGTGGAGAGTGGAGAGGCCTGAAGAGAAGAAGGAAGAGGTGGAAGGGAAAAAGGGAAATACGAGGAAGGAATGACAGGTCTGTAGAGAAGGAGGGAAGAATGGAAAAGAGAAAAGCCTTGCCCATTGAGCTTTGGAGCTTTGGAGATCATAATTTTGTGGTTGGTGGTTTGCAGAACAATTAAGAAAGGGTGGAGCTGCCCATTGGAGGTCTGAGGTTTGGTGGTCAAGGCTGCTCTTGAACCTGGGTATCCAGTCCTGGATAAGTTAATCACAGTCCCCTTTCTAGTGAAAAATGGTTTATTATATTAAATGTGACTCAATGGATTGTCTCCTTGCCTTAGAGGTCATATGTACATGAGTACACAGAAAGAGCTTGAAGTCTCAAAGTCCATGAATTTTCTAAGATCTGATGAGGCCATAACAGGTTTGTAAAAACACAATGGGAGAGTGATATCACAACAGCAATACCACAATATCATGTCAAAATAATGATTTGATACAACAATTAGTTGTTGATGTTATTCTCGTGATGAGGTCACAATAAGTTTGTGATGTCACAATGGGTTCACGATGTCAGAGTGGCATGGGAGATCTCAACTGTCATTAACTGGCAATGAATATATGAGTTCAAAAAGGGATTGTAATGTCTCCAAAGGCATGTTTTGTTAGAAATGTGAGGTCACAATGTGACAAAATGGTCATGACATCTGGCAGTTTGATGTCACTGGGGATTTCTGATATCACCTGTCATACCAGAAATATCAGATTGAAAACAGATTATGAGCTCACAAAGGGCCTACTGATTGAAAGAGTAGTTTATACATCGGTCTACTCTAAAGTTGGATGCAGTAATCCTAGAATGCTGATTGAGCTTAATTAATAGTTTATTAATCATGAAAAGAATAATATTCCTTCAATGGCGGTTTAATAAATACCTAAGAATTGGTAGGAAAATAGTGGGTGTCATTCTATTATACATAGACGGCTATGGAACTCTTTACAAATATATATATTTATTTGTATACCTCCGTCTGCCTATCCATGTATCACTGTTTTGGCCAAACCTGGGGGTCGATCTCAGAGCCTGGGAACCACCTGACATCTTCATTGGCTAGAGACTGCCATGCTCAAACTCACCCAATCATGAATTGGGCCTGCTAGGCACTAAATTCATATCCTGGCCTGCCAAGCATGATGGAGAACATATCTAACATCTAGATGTTATGTGACAGGATGTAAACAATGTAATAAATGTTATAGATGTCATCAGAGTCAATAAAATAAATTCTAAATAAATGAATGACACAAAAAATAAAATAAATAACCACACCAAACACAATATGGACTGAATATCTGTAAGGAGGTATGAATACTATCTTTAAAATATATATAAGGAGGGCTGGGAAGGTGGCTCAGTGGTAGAACTCTTGCCTTGCATGCATGTGGCCCTGGGCTCGATTCCTCAGCACCACATAAGCAGAAAAAAAAGCTGGCAGTGGCGCTGTGGCTCAAGTGGTAGAGCGCTAACCTTGAGATGATGAGCTGAAGGACAGCGCCCAGGCCCAGAGTTTAGGCCCACAAGTGGACCCCCCAAAAATTATATAAGGAGTATCTTTTCCAGGCCTGAGGCTTGAATTCAGTCCCCCTATGCAGAGGGAATGGCGGGAGATCCTGAGGTACTCATTCCTGGACCTGGGAAGAGTCATGGAATGTGATCGATCTCATCCTTGCATGAGTAGTTTGTGCATGATGCAAGTAGGAAATGATAGGCAAGACCCAAGGGGTATCGATTATTTGTAAAGAAGTTGATGAAGCATGACAATAATCATCACAGTCATGAAATGGAGGCATCAGGAAAGATCCAAGAATCAGTAGTCATGCAGATTGGATTCCACCACAGGTTACCATCTCTCCTACTCTATACAAATGTGTACTTATTTGCATACTACCTTCAGCTTATGAATGGATGACTGTTGTGCTCCCCGCTCTCCCCTTAGGGGGGGGCTCAATCGCAGGTTCCAAAGGCTGGTGTGCTCATGTGGACCCATTCCCCACTTGGTCCTGCTAGGCACCGAGTTCAGATTCCCCGCCCTTTTATTCATCTTGATGTCAGAAGTCAATCATTGAACCTGTTTTCTTTCCTGTGCAAGTCCTCGATCTCAGCTAGGATGGACAATGTATGGGCCACCCCGTGGCCATGGGAATAAGTTGTTATCCATGTCAACCCAGTTATACCTGTCATCATATACTCAAGAAAATACACAATACACCCATGAATAGCATACAAAATAAACACTCAATGCACGATGCAGTCCACATACGGATTTGAATATACATCTCATGTTTCAATGATCATTGAGGACTATTTTGGCCTCCCTGGGGCTCAATCTCAGTTCCTGGGAATGGCCCAGCTCCTTAGTGGCTCACAGTCTCGTGTGATCACCTGGACCCATTGGGCAGTTGGACCTCCTAGGCCCAAAGTTTGCATCCCAGCACTGCCAAAAATTCACCCTGAGGAAAGTAACCAGTTAATGCAACTGTTTTCCTGTACTGTGCACGTTCTGGGGCTCAGCTAGGAAGGAGAATGTATACGCAACTCTATACTCATGGGAATAGGTTGTCATCCAGTTCACCACAGTTGTATCTGTCATCCTATACTCAAGGAAATACACAATACATCCATGAATAAAACACAAAACAAAGAGAATAACTACACCAAATGTAAGATGCCTCCTACCCATGTTGGGAAATATATATCCACTGTTTAATTATGAATTTATGACTATATTGGCCCCCACCAGGGCTCCATCTCAGGTCCCAGCAATGGCCTAGTTCCTTAGTGGCTCAAAGCCTGGTGTGCTCACCATGACCCATTCACCAATTGGGCCTGCTAGGCTTTGAGTTCAAATTCCTGCACTACCAGAAGATTCATTCTGATGTAAGAAGCCTCTGGTGGCACAGGTTTTCCTATCCTATGAATGTCCTGGGTCTCATTGAGGCTGGAGAATGCTATATAGGCAACTCTTAGCCATGGGAATAGGTTGTCATCCATGTCAGCACAGTTATATCTGTCACCCCATACACAATAAAATACACAATACATCCATGAATAAGACACAAAATAGAATGAATAACTACACTGAATGCAAGATGCATACCACACCTGTAAGTATAGAGAAATCCTGTTTTAAAAAGGTGGGCTTGTTATTTTGTCCAGTGCTGGGGCTTCAAATCAGGCCCTGCACGAGGCCTGACATTCTACTCTTCAAAGATGGTGAGTTTCCCCTTCTCCCACAGTGCAACAGAGTTACCCAGACCTGAGCTAAAATCCCAGCACTGACAAAAGATTCATCCTGATGTCAGAAGCCAGTCATTGTGCCTTTTATCCTCTTCTGTGAAAGTCCTGAGTCAAAAATATGATGGAGAATGCATAGACAACACTGTATCCTTCTGAACAGATTGTCATCCATGTCAGCACTGTAATACCTGTCACCATACTTATTAAAATACACAATACTTCCATGAATTAGAGACAAAATAAGGAGAATAATTGCACTGAACACAAGATGCTGACCACACATGTATGTCAATATATATCCTATGTTTAAATTATGAATTTATGACTATAGTAGACCACCCAGGGAATCAATGTCAGATTCTGGGATTGGCCACACTCCTTAGTTCCTCACAGGTTCGTATGATCACCTTGACTGATTGGCCAATTGGTTTGGCTCTGCCTTGAGTTCAGATCCCAGCACTACCAACAAGTGGATCGTGGAGTAAGGAGAGTGTGAAAATTTTTTTTCCTTTTCTCTGAGAATCCTAGGGGTCAGGCATGAGAGAGAACATTTCTACAAATCTAGATGTTCTGTGATAGGTTGTCATCAATATAATAAACAGAATGGGTAAATAAATGAAAACAAAAGATACAAGGGACAACCACACCAAACATGTATGGACTGAACATCTATAGGTAAGTATAAACCCTATCATTACAATATATAGAAATAGTATGTTTTCCAGGGCTGGGTCTTGAATTCAGGACTAGTGAACATGCCTGACTTTTTTATCTTCATGAATGGTGAACTTCCCCTTTAACCACATTGCTGCAGATTTACCCGGATCCTGAGTTCAAATTCAAAGCCTGTAAGAATAAACTGTGTGAATTGCATGCCAGGGAGCTAATTTTTTTCTCAGCATGGGGCTTGAACTCAGGTCGTGACAACTCTGCCTCAGCTTCGATCACCCTAGGATGGGGTGCAGCCACTAGACACACAGGTGCTTCTGGGATCCTACACCCCCACGGGTCGCGGGAAAACCATGCACAGAAAAAATGTGGCCTTTTGTGTTTTCTTCCTTTGCACAGTGACCCTTCTGGGTCTGAATGACACTGTTGCAAATGGTACTTCACCTTGCATTGCTGAAGGCTGGCAGACTATCAGGGAAGCCATAGGCCCACGTGGCAACATAGGCCCTCATTTCGAATCCCGGTACTGACACCAATCAATGGCAGGAGGTACTAAGAAACTGGTTCCCATCCAAAGGAATAACACTGGAATTTTTTCAATGTCACAGTTGAATGAGTTGATTGTGAATGATGATCCTATAAAATTAAACAGCATCATTTCAGAAGGCTGATTGATTTTATTTAATATTTATGAAGCATTAAAAGAATATTATTACTTACAGGAACACAATAATTTCAGGACACTGAGTGCTTTCATTAATATTTTAAGGATGAAAACAATAACGTTAATTACATGGACGCAAAATAAATACCCAGGAATTGGTAGGAATATAGTCTATATAACTGAATAATGTATAGACATCTCTGGCACTCTCTCTCTCTCTATATATATATATATATAAGCATACTGCCATCTGCATGTCAATCTGTTCTTCTTTGGTTTACACCTGGGGCTCATTCTCAGGTCCTGGGAACAACCTGTCACCTCAATTTCCCCAAGGATGGCATGTTTGCACTCACCCATTCATGAATTTGGCCTTGTAGGCCATGAGTTCAGATGTCAGCGCTCCCAAACAATGAATCGTGGAGTAAGAAGCTGATGGTGACACATGGTTTCCTTTCCTGTGAATCTTCTGTGTGTCAGGTATGAAGTGGAATACATATGTAGACCTATGTGCTATGTAGTCAATGTTCTATGTGCTATAATAGTCAATACAATAAATGGTCAATACATGAATAAAACAAAAAATAAAATAACTACACTGAATGCAATATGGAGTCAACATATGTATAAAAATATAAAACATATATGTAAATTGTACATGAATAGGGTGTTTTCTAGTGCTGGTGATCGATTTCAGGCCTAAGGAACAGACTTGAATTTTTTGACTTTAAGGAGGCAAGCTTCCTCTTGCCACACAGTGCAACAGAGTTAACGAGACTATGAGTTCCAATCCCTGTCCTGGTAGAAAAAATCGTCACCTTTATAGTATTTGAGGCCCAATTCTTAGTTATTTCATTAAGCCTCCATTTGATGAATGTGATTGCTTAAGTGCTTAATAAAATATTAACTAAAATCGATCAGTGTCGTGTAATATAATTGCGTTTAATTTTATCCTAGAATCATTCAAGAACTGTTCATTCAATCATGACTTACATCATATTACATTGGTAACCATATGTATAGGAATGCGTTTCTTAGGATCTCCTACCATTTGAAGGTGGCACGACCAGGATTCAAATTGTAGGCTCCAGCTCCCACCACTTCAACCCGAGGATAGGGAAGTCACCAGTCTGTCCAAGAACGTCAACAAGAACAATGATTAGGCAGGCACCAGTGGCTCTCAGCAGTCCTCCTTGATACTTACAAGGCTGTGATAGGAGGATCATGGTCAAAGCCACCCTAAGCAGGAAAATCCTTGAGACCCTTGTCCAACTTTAGTGCCAACTTCAGAAGCCTTGTGGCTCTAGTGTAGAGGACCTGCCTTGAGCAAAAGCAGCTCATGAACTGTGCCCAGATCCTGAGTTCAAAGTCTGGGACTGGCAACAAACAGAACTACACAACAATCCGTGGAGCCATCCAGTTAAAGCAGGTCACCCTCTTGTATCCAACTGAATTGGACAGAATTCCCTGGGAAAAGGGCTGGGAGAACTGTTGTCATCTTGACTCTGCCTATGCTGCTTGTTTCACAGGATTCTGGCCACACCCCCATTCTTTCATGCTTCTTTCTGACCAATGGGATACAAGAATGCTGGCCACGCCCACATTCCATGCTGCCAGGTAGCACTGGGATTCCCCCTGTTAGTTTACACCACTACCAGCAGTTGAGGAAGGTAGAGGTAGCTGAGTGGTGAGGAAGAGACTCGAGGTGACTTTGGAGTATAATAGAAAATTGATGCTCTCACCCCCACCCAGCCCCTCCCCTCCCTTCATGCAATGCCAGGTTTCAAACCTCAAGCAATGTCGTGCTGCCAGCTGGCCTAAATCCCCAACCTGGTCCCTGGACCTAGTCTTCTGCTCTGGGCCCATGTATCCACAATGCTGCCGCCATCGCTGCTGCCCCAATTGGAGCAGCTGCCAACAGCTTCTCCCAGCAGCACAGGTGAGTTTCCGCCCCAACAAAAACCTACCCTGGGTCAAACACCCCTCTGGGGGCACCATGACCCCCCTGCTTGTTTCCTCACCCCAGCTTGTATGAGCCATCTTTCTGTCTTGAGGATTTCTGAGATAGAAACTAAATATATGCTCAGGCTGGGCTGGATCGTGGTCTTCCTATCAAAGGTATGCTCTACCAGGCCTGGTCCTCTGTAGTTGGGATGGTAGACATGTGGTGTCATGCTAAGTCATCGGTTTAGATGGATTATCCCAATCTCAGTCCATAGCAGCGGATTCTTGACCACAAGTGAAGCTCTTGATAGGGCCTCAACCATTGGACCTCATTCTCCTCACAGAACAGTTGTGATGAAACAAGGGATTTATAGAGAGCGATCTCTGGAAAATGGCTAGGAAGAGAGGGAGCGGCCTTCAGATAAGGTTTTGGCAATTCCGTGAGCATATGACAGGAAGATACCAGAAAGGGCTCAGGTGGGGCCTGTTATTAATCATACAACAGGTGTGGGATTATGAACTGAAACATGGCTCTCTTTCATTATTACCCTATCCCGATGAGGAAGGGGATCCTTCACTTTGTTCACTTTTGCAGCTGGGGAAACCGAGGCACAGAGAAGCCAGGTGACCTACTTATGACCTCAATTTCACAGGAAGCTCAGCCTGACTTCTCTACCATGCTTAGGAAAATGGGTGCTATTCAGTCCACTTCTTGTGGTGGGAAGTCCACTTCTTTTAGTCGTGGTTCTTGAACTCTAGGATTGCTCACTGTTGCCGAGCTCCTCAGCTCAAGGCTAGCGCTTTATCACTTGAGCCCACAGTGCGACTTCCAGTTTTCTGGTGGTACTTTGGAGTTAAGATTCTCTCAGTTGTTCCTGGCTGGGCTGTCTATGAACCATGATCCTCATATCTCAGCCTCCAGTGTAGTTAGGATTAGAGTTTTATGCCACTGGCACCCGATTTAAGTGTAATTCTGGTTTTCTCTCTCTCTGTCTCTCTCTCTCACTGTTGCTCTCAGAAACTGGTACAATGGGTGCTGTAGGAGGTGGGCCAACGTCCCCAGCTGGTTGGAACCCAAGATGGCCCACTCATTCTGGAGGTGGGCTGTGGGTCAGGAGCTGTCTCATTCAGCGTGTTGATACATCTCCATGAGATAAGCCCTCTATGTCCTTGCAAGGCTGTGAGGGTTATTCATTTTCCATCTAGCCTAACTGGATTTATTATATTGTATTCTTTTCTACATTATTTTCTAGCACCTGGCCAATATTATGGTACATAGTTACTGAATGAAAATGTAAAGTCAACTTAAGAAAGTCATTTAGGGGTCTGGGAACATGGCTTCATGATATGGTGTTTGCCTAGCATGCATGAAACCCTGAAATCAATTCCTCAGTACCACATAAACAGAAAAACATTGGAAATGGTGTTGTGCCTCAAGTGGTACAGTGACAGCCTTGAGTAAAAAAAGCAAAAAAAACCCCAAAACCAAAAAACATTTAGTTAGTAAATGCAAAATAAAGAACCCATACTTGGAATATATAATTGCTCCTGCAATACTGACACCTGACAATAGTCCCTAATTCATGTACTTTTACTTATATTAGGATATTGTGTTGAAAAAGTTTTGTTCATTAGGTCACAGCAATTAATGTCTTGAATGTGCTTAGATGTCAGTTGAAGATTAATTCTGGAAATTCAAAGATTCCAGGTTTTTGAATGGTCTCTGCTAATCACAATGAGAAGGGTAGTCTAAGTGAGATTTGGAAATCTCTTTGGTTATTCATGGCACCAAAACGGCAGAGGCAAATTAACAGTTGTGACAGAAGAGAAGGAATAACTCCAGAGTTAAGTAATAAATGATAGTAATCAAGGTATACCAGAAACTTTTTTAGAGAACCATTGTTGGTTATTGAACAAATAGTTATCAATTAGTCTTATTCCTCATTACCTTTAGCATTCTAAATCTCTTAGGCTACTTCTTAATCTCTGTGTAATAAATGTATCTCCTTCTGTGCTGTTTTTTCTTCCTTAACTTCTTTGCTTTCTAAAAAATCTGTCTTTCTATATTTTTCTTTGAACATTTCCTGATACTAAATACACCTACACAGATGGCAGAGAACGCTAATTAAGGGTCCCATAGCTCATGAGTCATTAATGAAACACCGTGGAAAAGGAGGACATATGTATTGTTACCTCAAATTTTCTGGAAAGCTGCAATGCCATCATTTGATTCAAATTTCCATTATTTGTCTACATAGTGTCATTCAGTGCACACAAACGCAAACATGAGCTGGGTGCTAGTGGATCACGCCTGGAATCCTAGCTATTCAGGAGACCAGACTATTGTGGTTCAAAGCCAGCCTGGTCAGGAATGTCCATGAGACCCTTATCTTCAATTAACCACCAGAAACCCGGAAGTGGTGCTGAAGCTTAAGCGGTAGAGTGTTCAAATTGAGCTGAAGAGCTGTGGGAGTGCGTCCAGCATCAGAGTTCAAGCCCCACAACCAACAAAAAGTGAAAATATTACCTTAAATTTCCCCAAAAGGAAGGACAAGATCAATAATCTTCTCAAGCAGAAAAAATAATTTCAAATTGATTCAATGCACCTACTTTTGCTGAGTTATTTAAGTTATGGCTTCTTTTCTAGACATATCCTCTTTCTTTATAAATTGTCAAATACTGGCTTTACAATAAATTTCATCTAACATTTTTTGTTTTAAAAGAGAAGTCTATACAAATGATGTCACTTAGCTTTCTTACTATCTTAATTCAAAGCCAAACCAGGCACGAGAGTCTGTCAAACTCTTATAGCAAATTGAACACCAAAAAACCAGAAGTGGAGTTTTGGCTCAAGCAGTAGAGTACTAGCTTTGGGGGCAGGTGGGCAGGAAAGACAACTGTTCAGGGACAGGATCCAGCCTCTGGGTTCAAGACCCAGAACCAGCACAAACTAAATAAACAAGCAAACAAAAATCCCAGATATTTCTTTGGGATCCTCCTTAAAGGTGTACTGGTCAGAGAAGAGGCTTCTTTTGCTGATCATATTGACTGGATACTGCTTTTTTGGAATACTTATTGCTCTGGAGAACTCAGGACCAGACCAAAGGAATTGATAACTGATTCCTGCATCAAGAGAATCATCTCAGGGGTGAAATATCCATCCATAAGACACTTTAAAACCTCCATGTCTTTGTTCCTTTGGAGGATAACACTTTTAAAACAACATTATTTCCTTTTGTTCTATGCTTGCCTTCAAATTCTATATTATTTCTTTTTGTAACACTATGAACTAGAAGTTTACAGAAAAAATTTATATGAGTAAAGAACACACTCGAAAAAGCCAGGGATAGAGTTTCTTTCAAGCCTTGGGATGCTTTTCTTGTACAGTAAAAAGGAAAGCACAAGGTAACTTGAACTTTGTTTTTCCTCTATGTTCCATTCCTCTCCTGGGGTCAGTTTCCACATCCAGTAACAGTTACTTCCAGTAACAATCGATGGTGCTGCTTGAGGTGTAATGAATGTTTTCTGGCTTCACTGCAATAACACTAGAACATCTATGGACCTGAGGTAACACGTGTTTCAAGACAACTTAGTAAAGAGAAAATATGAAATTTATATTGTTGATAAATACATTATACATGAGTACATTGAGTTCAAACTTTGTAAGTTCTCTGTAAATTAAGGCGAATTTTAAATGGGAAGAAGGTTTTCAGAATATTCTTTTTGTGAGTGTACGTGCTGTTTATTATTTCCCAAGTGTACATGAGCTAACAGTAAGGGAAACAATAGCAATAATAGGAGAAAGAGAAGTTCTGTGTTTAAGTATGAAGGTTCAATACAATATAGAAGACTACAAATAAGGCAACATTGAAACAATAAAGCCAAGTCCAGTATGTAGATTTATGGGAGTGATATACAGAAAGCAAGACTCCTTCGTGGAACATGAAGTATGAGGCCACTCCCATTCTAAATCATGCTTGCTAATCATGCAACTTTGTAGAAAGTAGAATGGAAGAATAATTCTGTTTCCAATGCAAGTCAGATATAAGAGCATGGATTTAACTGGAAAAATGTCCATCTTGTGAGAGCAGGGATTTTGCTAGCAATGAACTGGTGGCTAAGATCACATTTCTTTTTTTTTCTTTACACACACAGACACACTAACACACAGACACACACACACACACACACACACAGACACACACACACACACACACACACACACACATATATATATATATATATATATTTGTTGGCAGTGGTCTTGGCACTTGAACTCTGGGCCAGCGAGCTGTCTCTCTGCTATTCAGTTCATGCTAATGCTCTACCACTTGATCCACAGTGCCATTTCCAGTTTTCTTTTAGTTAATTCGAGAAAAGATCTCTGGGACTTTCCTACCTGGGCTGGCTTTGAACCTCAATCCTCATATCTCACCATGACCCAGTTTATGATCACATTCCTAACAGTGTACACTCAAGATATGTAATGTGTGTGTTCATATATCTTTATAAGAATTCTTTAGCTGGGGAGGTGGCTCAGTGGTAGAGCGCTTGCCTCGCATGCATGAGGCCCTTGGTTCGATTCCTCAGCACCACTTAAGCAAAAAAGAAAAATGCTGAAATTGGCGCTGTGACACAAGTGGTAGAGTGCTAGACTTGAGCTGAAGAGCTGAGGGACAGAGCCTAGGCCCAGAGTTCAGCGCCATGACCGGATCCCACACCAAAACAAAAAAAAAAGAATTCCTGAGTTAAAAATCTGGGCTACAGCTTAGACATTACCCTCACAAAAATGTTTGTAGTTTAAAAGTTGATACTTCTGGAGAAATAAAACTTAAGAATGTAAAGGAGTCTGGGAAGTTCAATTTGCATCCAGCCTGGGCAGAACACTCTTTGCAACAGTATATAAAATTAAGCAGTCAAAATCTGGATTGGAAGAATGGCTCAAGTGATAGAATACCAGTCATGAGCAAATTGCTGAATAAGAGCTTGAGGCTTTTGCATGTATACATACAAACATACACATACACCCAGAGGCACTTATCTGTGCACACACAAATACACAAATGAAACAACTCAGAATGTGTAGAAAAGTTAGAAAACAATAAATATATGTCCTGAGTAATACTAGAATCAAGTGATAATTTTTAATATTAGAAAGTCCTCAAATGAACTTCCTTCAAATAAGTTTGAGAATATTACATTGGTAGGGATCAGAGATAGTAAGAGAGTCAATAATCATTATTAAAGGGATCGGATCCATGCAGGAATGAATCAGAGATCCCACAGGTGCGTCTGAAAATGTTCGTATCCTGTATCAAATGTTAGAACATCTTTGAAAATAGTAAAAGTCTAAGCAGTCACTCTGGTGCATAAAATCACTGGAGAAGTTCAGAATTGGTAGTCTGTATCTAGATTAAATAAAACAAGAAACGATGGCAGGGCAATGTGATACAAGCTTAGAATTCTAGCACTGAGATTTAGACAGGAGATTAGAGAATGAAATTACATAGTGATACTTTCCCTGGACCAAGGTGTATAATTTTGTCTTAATAAAACAAAACAAACAAGAAAGGAATACATCGTTGGACGTTTGGGCTAATTTTGTCATTATATTTTGAGAAGTCAAATTTCCTGTTGAAATGCAACTCATACTTAATCCTCACTTGTGTTTTAGATTCTCTCTTAATTACAGAACATTCCTACATGCAAAATGACTCATGATTCCCATCCAAAATTTGAAAAAGTAAGTTATCATCATTCTGTTGTGTCCCAAAGAAATGATGAAGAATTACAAAGGCTTAAGCCTGGAAAAATAGCAAAGTTCGTCTAATGTAGGATTTTGAAAATCTTGCTAAATTAGAATTTTTTATATTCTATAGGATTCTACAAAATTCTTTTTAAGTAGAGGGTTTAATTGACATTCACAAATGATTTTGCATTATATGTGCCTAGAATATTCTTTCAGGAGAGTTATAATTAGAACTTAGTTAATAGATAATTCCAACTGTTCATGTATAAAATGATAATGTGAATGTTGTAGACAGAGTTGCCAACAAATTGATAATATTAATTTATAAATTTAGAATAAGAGCAATTTTTGGAGTCTTTGGTATAACATGGTATGAAGAGAAAAATTGTGTGACATCTTCTTTCTTCTACCTGTATGTAACACAGGAAGCAATGTCCTTAATTATTTGCTACTGTATACACTGAGAAAAATGTTAGGTTTGGGATTTGTTTTTATTTTTGTTTTTGTTTTATTGGTTTGTCCTAGGGCTTTTACTCTGGGCCTGGACACTGTTTCTGAGCTTGTTTATGCTCAAGGTTCGTGCCCTACCACTTCAACCTCAGTGCCACTTGCGTCAGGCTTTTGCTGAGAAGTTTATTGGAGATAAGAATCTAGGGAATCTTCCTTCCTGGGTGTGCTTTCAACTATAATCTTCAGATCTTAGCATCCAGAATTTATATGATAGCTAAAAAATTATAAATATAAATAATATTTGCAAGTGTTGCGATCTCAAGAATACCAGTCAGGGGAAAATGATGCAACCCAGTTTATTGTGATGTTCTTACCAGAACATGTATGGCATCACATTAGCGGAGTTGTATTTTTTCACAATAGAGATAAGTTATTCATATGAATTAAGGGAAGCTTGAGGTACACCCTAAAAGTTGGAAAATTTTGGGCTAAGATGACGCTATATCATAAATATTGGTATTGGTGGTCATAAAAAATAGCTTATTGTGATAAATAATTGCTTACTCTTGAAGAATTAATTATTACCGATGCTACATAGTTTTATCCTCTACCAGAATGTGGTAATTTTTCTGTTGCCTCTCAATCTGTAACACCCCATTGGAAAATGCATCTATTGCAGAATTACATTACATGCAAGCCGGTATTGTTTTGAATCTCCTTGGTATGGAATCTTCCGAATTTGAAAATGAGTAGTTACTAGTCATTGGAATGTTGACGAACACATATATTCTGTCTTCTTAACAACTTATTTATTTTTACAAGTTATTTGTTTCCATAGAATTAAACTGTTTTCGCTTTTAGTATGAGAAAGTACTGTATTTATTCTTTTTTCAAAATATTGGTAAGTATATTGTGAAAATATTGTCTAGTCGGATAGCATTCAAGTTGATAGTCCTCTGATTTAAAAGGGGTAATTAATTCAAATTAGACAACAAACAGTATGGATTTTTAAAAAGTTACTACATAAAGAATAATATGTACTATACCAATACAGTGAAATTTTATTTCATGCAGCTTATTTTTAAAATTTAATTTTATTGTCAAAGTGATGTACAGTGGGGTTACAATAATTTTAAGGTAGTGAATACATAACTTTTCAAACTTGTTACCCCCTCCCTCATTTTCTTCACAGTTTTCCTTTACCCCAATACCCCTCACAAGTTGTAATGTACATTTCCAACATATTGTCTTGTGAGTATTGTTATTGAATTGGTTTGCCTTTGTCCTTTGTCTCACCATTTTGTGGTTACTCTTCCCTTCCCTAATTAAGGTAAATATATACACAATACACAGGCTACCAAAATCAAATACAGCAGGGAATAAAGCATAGGGGAAAACCCCAAAAGAAAATAGAAATCACATAGTACATTAAAAACAACAACCATACATAGTACTCTCTATTTCCATATCTTGGAGTTCATTTTGCTTAGCATCAGCTTATAAGGTGATATATATGCATAACAAAGCCACTGGAAAATAATAGTTTCATGGACACTGTATCATGAAAACAACATGTTAACTGTTTTTGATGATAAAGGTGGAGTTAGGATTGATGAATTCACGGTTCTAATAAAGGAATTTCAAAAGAGATTTAAAATTATGACAGGTGGGCATGGGAAGGTGGCTCAGTGGTCGAGTGCTTGCCTTGCATGCCTGAGGCCCTGCGTTCGATTCCTCAGCACCACATAAGCAAAAAGAAAAAAAAGCCAGAATTGGCGCTGTGGCTCAGGTGGTAGAGCACTAGCCTTGAGTTGAAGAGCTGAGAGACAGCACCCAGGCCCAGAGTTCAGGCCCCACAACTGGACCCCCCAAAAAAACTATGACAGGTAAATTTTAATTTGTTCGAACTTTTTAACAACTTAGCCTATTATGAAAATTTAAAATTGCTTGGGAAAATAGGCTTTCATGCAAAGTAATCAATGGAGACTAGCTGAGAGGGAGCAAAGTGGGTGAAGATGGCTCATTTTCACACTAAACAAACAAACCTCAGAAACCTTGCTATAAATCCTGTAGGTTCCCTTGAGAATTGTCCTTACCCAGGAAATCTACTCACTGTTTGAAACAAGGTTGTAGTGGAATTTAAATTCTACGTTCTTAAAAAAAAAAGACATCAAAATTTTGAATTGACTTTAATTACTAACCAGTAATTCTCTGAAAAAGATAATGTGGCTCAAAATATTTAGGGAGAAAGTGCCCTCAACAATGAAAGTAGGTATTGGGTTTACACTTTTCTGTTTGTAATACTTTCTACAATGTTTTTGCATGTGAAGCACTGAACTACAGAAAAACACCTGATTGGATACTTGAAACCAACGATTTCACATTTCTTAGTAGCTCAAAAATATAATATCCTTATTAACATGAGATAGTGAAGACTTCTCTTATTACATAAGCCAAATAATTTGGGATCAGTAAAGAATTGAGCAATTGAAAAGGCAAGAAAACGCGTTCTTAGAAGCCCTAGCTAACCATATTGGCTTCATCAGTGGAGGGAGACCAAAATTTTTGATACATTGTCTTAATATTTTTGCTACCTAAAGTGATTTTACAATTTAGAACGGATTGAATGAAGACGTGAAAATAAATTCCACATCCAAATAAAAGAGTTTTAAAAGAGAAACCATGAAGATGTAGCAGTGGGGAAGGACTTATAGTCCTTCACCTTCACTAGACTTGAAGCCAAGAATCTGTGATTAGTTGGAAATCAGGCAAGAGCTAAGAGGAGGACAGAGAAATAGGACATAGGAGCATTGTCCTTTTGTAACAGACACTGTCATCCAAGGTATGAATGATTTAACTCTGTTGTTTTCCATACATCTTTCTGAGCAAATGCAAGACCAAGAGAACGATAATCTATTGAAATAATTTTGGAACGAATAACTTCACTGATCCTGATATGGTATCTAGGGAGAGTCTTAAGAGAGAAGATAAAATTGAAGTATTCTTCAGTTTCCTCTAAGCATCTTGTTAGCAAAGTGTATCTTTGAGGTTAGAAGTGATTGAACCAAAAAGTGGTGGAGTATCCATTTTTGAGGGCACTTTAGACACAAGAAGACTTTCAAGGTAAAAGAAAAAAGAAAAAAAGTAAAGCTAAATATTTGTGATCACAGCTTCTTGGACTGGTATTTTGGAGACAAAGTTTTACATTAGAGATTATCCTCATTAACATTGATGCTGGGTTTCCATGGCAAACAAATGAAAGGGGGAAGTTTAATGGACTCACTTGGACAAGTAAACAGCATGATAGAAAAAAATGGCAAATAATGTTTAGTAAATTACTTTGAACAATTATTTTGCCAGAACAAAGAAGGAAAAAATATAATTCAAAATCACTTGACTTAAAATTATGAATAAAACTAGTCAAGAGAAATGAGAGAAAGCATAGAGGACTGTTTCCTCTCCAGTGGAGTAATGGGTTTTTGATCTTGTTTCTTCCTTTCTATCTTCACAAGCTATCAAGTGTGGCTCAGGACTGGATTATCCAGTTCAGGCCAAGAGAATTCACAGAAGAAAATATTTGCAGCAGATGTAGGTGATTTATAACCTTAGACAATCTATTTAAATCTGTTAAAAATTCTCCTCAACCTACTGCCTACTTTAAACAGCTTTGTATGCTTTTCCCAAGATTGTCCTTCATTAACTAAAATTTTGAGAGATCATAATCTTACTCTATAGAGATGCTGTTTGGTTGTGCTTTTTGTGTGTGTGTGTTTTTTTTTGTTGTGTTTTTTCACTGAATTTCAAAAGGTTGTGCAAGTGTGTTACAATTAAGTACGTCCATCAAATTTTCCAATGTTTCGGGATCAGAGTCACTCCTTCTATCTTCTCAACCAACCCCTTCTACAAGATTTATTTCTGATTTACCACGTCCTTTCTCACATGTGTACATTGAGTATTCTAGCTGTACTTGCTCCTTGTTCCCTTTTCATTCATTCTATGTCTTTACTATTATTCCTCTCTGGTTTCAACTTCCTGATAGTCATTCTGTTAAACTGTCTGCTAGTACTTTGAAAGGTTTATATTCATTCCTTGGAGTTTATATCCTGCATATACTTGAACTGATGTCAGCTTATATTTCCATAAATCATTCATCTGAAGTAACAATTTGTAAGAGTGGAGACATGAAGCACCTAGACATGATTTTATTACCCTCCATTTGGAAGATTAATCTGTAGTCAACAAGAAAGTTTAAAAATGGCTTAGAATGTATTCCTAACTACCAGTTTTAAAAAGGGTGTTGTACAATGGTTTGTGATTATTTTATTTTACATGAAATGATATTTTCTACTACCTATAAGTTTTGGAAAAAGAAGAAAACTAAAATTTACTACTGTAGAGGAATATGATAGAAATAGAAGACAGATTTTATGTTTGTCACGACTTAAAGTCATATTTCTTACTATGTTAGACAGATAGGGAAAACATAAAACACCATATGATAAGGCAACTATTCATGACTTTTTAAAATGTACTTATTATGTGATGAAATTTACTTTATTAGCTAATATTTTGGTTTGAAATATGGGAGGCGGATCTTTTTAATAAATTTTCGAAGTCACCTACTGAACAACACAAATGGTGGGGGGGTACTATTTCTACACTTTAATGAATGGTTGAACCTGTTTGGCATTAATGCTGGGTAAATAAATCAACTCTATTGTAACTTACTCCCTACACTTGAAAAACTTGTAACGTCACTAAATATTATCTACTTGTAAAGTGTTATTTTGGCAAATGTGATTTTAAAAAGTTTATTTGAAAAGGAATATACTTTCAGGAGATTAAATCTAGGTCATCATTTGTTTGAGAATGACAACATTTTTATACTAAAGAACCAAGATTTACTGAAGTACCAGTGTTTTGAAGCACTAAGGATCTTCTCAATTAATGTTTTTCTGAATTATATTTGACTTCTATGTCAAGTTTTCCTAGCCTAGGTAGACCAATTATGGATCTATCGTTCCAGGAACTATTTTTTGGCCTGATGATGCTGGACTGAAATCATTCATTAATCATTAGGAGAGGGGTATTACAAATAATCTTGTGACATTTGTGGTCTTGTTCACTCATATGGGGTGGTCATCTGAAAATTGAAAATTTGAATTACTGTACTTTCATATTTTGTGATTTCATCTTGCATTTTAAGTTGCCTTGAATTTCCCAATTGCTTACTGCTAATTCCTGAATTTCAAGGAATTGGGGCCCTGACATATAGGAAATGAGAAATTGAGATGGGTTTTCAATTACTTTCTGTTGGCATGTTGCATGGGCCTAGGTAAGAACTCTTGCCCTAGTTATCTGATGATGCAGATAACTGGGACCTGGGATCCTAGGACCCGTGGATCCTGTACAAGAATAATACCTTTTAGTTATCATATCAGCAAAATTTGGGTATAATCAGTAGGAATGCTTCTGAAATATGGAGAAAAACAGTTTGGGATCAGCGAGTTAAAACAAGAAACAGAGCAGCAGAGTAAAATCCCTTATAGATTAGAGGAAAACAACATTGTTTTTTACCATATGAATTCAGAAACAAAGAACCCTTAGAAGGTATCACAAGTTTATACCGAAAACATTGTATTGATAGTTTTTATATTTTAATATATATTCTAATCTTGATTATTTATATTCCAATCTATTTATTGGAATAAATATCAAGTAATTTGTCAAATTATCAATTAATTCCAGTAAGATTCATTGTGTGAAATATAAAATCATCACATATAAATATAAAATATATAAGTATATATAATATAAGAAAATATTTTACATTTTTCTGTTGTGGTTAGGGTAACAAAGGCAACTGTTTTAAAATATAATTCCATTACCTCTACCTCAGTGTTTGGTAGAATTAGACCTAAAGCTTTACCATTCAGAGATGTACAGCCTAGAAGCAAGAGGAAACACTATGATTAAAACATTACCAATTTAAGGCTTAATAACGAGGAGAAACATATGGACTTCTCCTGGAGCTATGGAATATATTTGGTGATAGAAAATCAGTGGTGTAAGTTTCTGCCTGGTTGGATTGTAGACAGGCCAGGACATTAGGTAATCATGCATATGAACAATTTTTTCACCTTCTTGGCTTTAGCTACTTTTGAAATGGTAGGGATAATAAATAATTATATTTTGAAAAAACACGTTCTACATTCCTCAATACGATAAAGTCTGTATATGACAAACCTACAGCCAGCATTATACTCAATGGTGAAAAACTAAAGCCATTTCCTCTTAACTCAGGAACAAGACAAGGATGCCCACTCTCTCCACTTCTCTTCAGTCTAGTATTAGAATGCCTAGCTACAGCAATAAGACAAGATGCAGACATAAAGGGGATCCAAATAGGGAAAGAAGAAATAAAACTCTCCCTCTTTGCAGATGACATGATCTTGTATTTAAAGAATCCCATAGACTCCACTCCCAAATTACTCAAGCTGATTCAAAACTTTGGCAAAGTAGCAGGTTATAAAATTAACCCCCCAAAATCAATGGCTTTTCTGTATGCCAACAATGAGAAAAGTGTGGCTGAAATTAGGAAAGCAACTCCATTTGTAATAGCCCCACAAAAAATAAAATACCTAGGAATTAACTTAACTAAAGAAGTGAAGGACCTCTATGATGAAAACTTTAAACTCTTGAAAAAGGAAATCAACACAGAACTTAAAAAATGGCAAAACCTCCCATGCTCCTGGATTGGAAAGATTAACATCGTGAAAATGGCAATACTTCCCAAGGCTATCTAGAAATTCAACGCAATACCTAATCAAATTCCAACCTCATTCTTCAAGGAAATAGAAGAGGCAATCCAAAAATTCATATGGAACAATAAAAGACCCCGAATAGCAAAAACACTCCTGAATGGAAAGAACACTGCTGGAGGAATATCAATACCAAACTTCAAACTCTACTATAAAGCCATAGTAATCAAAACAGCTTGGTATTGGCATAAGAACAGACCTCAGGACCAATGGAATAGAATTGAAAACCCAGAAATGAACCCACAGACCTATAGCCATCTAATCTTCGATAAGGGAGCTAAAACAATAGAATGGAAGAAAGACAACCTCTTCAGTAAATGGTGCTGGCAAAATTGGTTAACTACATGTAGAAAACTAAAGCTAGATCCTTATATATCACCCTGCACCAGAATCAACTCCAAATGGATCAAAGACCTTGAGCTCAAAGCAGACACTCTGAAAACATTACAGGATGGAATAGGAGAAACCCTGGGTCTCCTTGGCTCTGGCCGAAATTTTCTGAATAGAGACCCGGAAACACAACAAATCAAAGAAAGGTTGGACAAATGGGATTGCATAAGGTTGCAGAGCTTCTGCAGGGCAAATGACATAGCTAGCAAGATCAATAGAAAGCCCACGGATTGGGAGAAGATCTTTAGTAGCCATACAACGGACAAGGGTCTCATATCTAAAATATACTTGGAACTCAAAAAATTAAACCCCCCAACAACAAATCCTCAAAGAAACAACTGCCCAATAAATAAGTGGGCGAAAGACTTAAAGAGAAACTTCTCTGAAGAAGAAAGAAGGATGGCCAATAGACACATGAAGAAATGTTCAACATCCCTAGCCATAAAAGAAATGCAAATCAAAACAACATTGAGATATCACCTTACTCCAGTTAGAACGGCAAAAATCAAGAACTCTAACAACAACAGATGCTGGAGGGGATGTGGACAGAAAGGAACCTTACTTCATTGTTGGTGGGAATGTAAACTTGTTCAACCACTTTGGAAAGCAGTATGGAGGTTCCTCAAAAGACTCCACATAGAGCTCCCCTATGACCCAGCAATCCCACTTTTGGGCATTTACCCTAATGTTTACACACTAAAGCTACCAGCACAACTATGTTTATTGCAGCATTATTTACCATAGCTAAGATATGGAACCAACCCAGATGCCCCTCAGTAGATGAATGGATCAAGAAAATGTGGTATATATACACAATGGAATTCTATGCCTCCATCAGAAAGAATGACATTGCCCCATTTGTTAGGAAATGGAAAAACTTGGAAAAAATTATATTAAGTGAAGTAAGCCAGGCCCAAAGAAACGTAGGTCCCATGGTTTCCCTTATTTGTAATATCTAGTATATGTATGAGTCAAGCGGAAAAGGTCAGATAATGTGATGTCAGGAAAATGAACCCTTAGATGTGTATTTTAATGTTTTTTTTCTTTCATGCATGTGTTTCTAACACATTTATAAGATTATCTCTTTGTTGCTTTGTATGTCCCTCCCCCACAGTATAACCCCTGCTTTCACTATATTTGATGTCAGTATAACTTGTGGAGGAGATGGGGAAAAACCAGTTGTTTAAGGATACAGGTGGACCTGTTGCAACAATGAGAAGTACAAGTTGTCATGTCCAAAACGAGCTTTACAACGTTGGTGCGGGGGGGGGGGGGGCGAGGGGGAAGGAGAAGGATTGGGATTAGGGGGGGAGGGGGGAGGCTGGGAAGGGATGTGAAGGGTAAACAAAGGAGGAGGCTGCAATGCTTGGTAAGAAATGTACACATTATCCTGCCCATGTAACTGTAACTCCTCTGTACAGTATGTTCACAAATTAAATTAAATTAAATTAAATTAAAAAAAAAAAAAACACGTTCTAGTCTGAACAGTTCTGTCTGAACTGTTCATCTCTCTATGACCTCTTGTAACTAAATTTGTTTTGCTCCAGTATGACAAGCTATGCTATCAGGGTAAGATATTCTGGTTGGTCTGTTCCTACATGGAGCACGGGTAATGGGTCAGGCAGATATTTGGGCCAGTAAGACCTCATTTGGGACATTTTAAGCTGGAGAATTTTAGAAGTAGCTCTTAAGCAAGGCTTACTTTGAATACATTAGCTCCACAAAGCTAAATCAGTTGATAAATAAGTACTTGAAAAGCCATCACCTTTAGACCTAGCTATAAAGGCTTCAAAGTATGATAAAATTTCAAATGAAAAAGACTTAAAACTGTTATTGACAAAAATTGCAAATGTGAGCAATTGAACAAACAATATAAGTTTTTTTCCACCATAAACAGAATTTTACAGAAATAAGATGAATAGCAATTTAGGTAACAATAAAGTTTCCTTGTTACAAAAAGGCAACAAAGGATATATGCCTGTCTTAAGACTGTATCATTAAATACTTAAATTTACAGGATACTACATGCTTCAGCAGCACGTCTACCCGAATTACAATACAGAGATTAACATGGCTCTTCCATAAGAGCCATGTTAATGATATGAAAATTTGTGAAGTATTCCATATTTTTCATTCTTCAGATTCAAGAAATGAAAAACAGTTATTAAAAAGTTGATTACAAATATACAAGTGTAATAATACATGTAATTCATAGAAAAAAAGTTAGTTTGACATCAGTGTTTTCAATCTTCACCTTTTCAGAAAGGCCTTTACATAGTATAACCTTTATAAAATTTGGAAATAAGATAACATTGTTATTTTATCCCAAAGATATAAAATTCTATAGGGACCTAGGAATTAAAGGAATCTTAAACTGTTTCTATATGGAATGCAATCTGAAAGGACACATTTATTAAGAACCTATATATTATAAAACAATGTCGAATTCAAAGTATTATATCTAGGAGAGAATGAAATAGATTATGGATATTATACAAACAGAATACTAAATATTTTAAAATATACATTTTTCAGACAAGCATCAGAAATATCTTTAGTTTCTGTACTACTCATTTCAACAGATAAGTTAAAATTATTTCTTATTAAAAAATCACAAACTCTACAGAAATCATTAGTATACAAACAACTCGAATATATTTTGACATCAAAGACAGGCAATTCACTTGGAAGAATACCATGCAATCCATGAATTTTTAAAGTAAGATATTGCTGTTTCTTTGTATTGTGAAAATATTTTGTATGGACACATAGGATGGACTGGCAATTTTGAAATTTAAGAAACTTAACCAAACCATTAGTACTTTGGAGAACAATTTGTACAGCCTTCCACAACTTCAAAGAGGTAGTGATAAATACTTATCCTTTTGGCAATATCAAATGCAGTTTCTTCCAAGTTGTGCTTCAGATCTGGTTTGATATAATGGTTCAACAGAAGGAGATCTAGCATAATTTTGCTATTTCTATTCCCAGCAGCAAGAAGCAAGGGGGTCAAGAGGCCTTTAGTTTGGCTATTGGTATCTGCATCATGATGAAATAAAGAAGCCTAAGTGTCCACTGTAGGCTTCTCGATGAAGAGGAGTACACTCATTGTTATCCCTAGTATTCAGATGAGTGGCCTTTTTGGAAAGTAGTTTCTGCACTGTAGTAAGGTGATTATTTTCGGTAGACCAAAGAAGAAATTTGCTTGAATCCTTCTCCATTTTTTCTTGCAATTGATACAATTTCTCACTTTTTCAACTTGTTCCTCATCTTCATCAGAATTGCCTAGCTAGAGACTTTGAGTGCCAGTGAGAATGAGGTGTCCATGTATTTTCCCAATAGTTCACATTGGATAACCTGGTCAGAAAAATCCGATGAATTTTCTGCATCTTTTTTTTTTCACTATTATTTATTTTCTCTTTTTATCATTTTTACTATTCTAAATGATTCTAACTTGGAATTGGTAGAGAGCAGAGGAAAGATTTTCCTCCGTATTCAAAGGTACAGACTGAAAATGAGGGCCAGTGGTGTCTTCATGTGCAGCTTATTCTAGGAATGAGAAAATAGGAAATAATGCCTTCTATGTAAATTAGTTGGGAAATGGCGGAGGAGAAAGTGAAATGATGCAATCAAAAATATAAAAGCAAAATAAATTAGGATAATTATGGAGCAATCATATTACCTATGAAAACCATGAAAGGGAGAGGAGAGAGACAGATGTGCAATGATCTAGCTAGCCACAAAATCCATCCCTCTGATCAATTTATAGAGCAATTTTATTTTTTAAAAGAGATTTAAATAGAATTTAAGATCAGATGTCTCCATTGTTTTTAATTATATTTTTATTATCTTAAATACTTGGACAATGGAATTTCCATTCAACAAACCAATTTTTTTAAGTATAAAGGATCTTTATATAACTTTTCCACACCCTTCCAAATCTCACCCCACTTTAATTTTTCCTAGTTTCATACTATCTACATTGAATATTATACTTTTACTGTCTTCCTCCATAACTCTCCTTATTCCTTCCTTTTGACTTCCCCTCACATCTTCCAACTGATAGTTTCCTGATATATATTTTATTGGATTAAAAGTTCACTTTTATAAGAAATTACACCTTTGAAATACTCCTCCGCAAATAGCATGCTTTGGCTAATATTTTTGTATAAACTTGTAATAAAATTCTAGCTTCCAAATATGAGACAGAACATGGGTCCTTTGTGTGTCTGGCTCTTAGTTCACTTAATACAGTTTTAGATCTATCCATTTCGTTGCAAATAATGTAACAGTCTTCATAATTGACGGTTGAAATCCAATTTTTTATATGTGCCACACTTTCTCCAACCATCACTCCACCAAAGGGCATCTGGGCTGTTTCTGTAACTTGGCTACGGTGAATAGTGCAGCAGTGAACATGGTTGTGAAAGTGATTTTACTGTAACTTTTTGGAAGAATTCATCACTACCTTTATGTGAGCAATCCTCTAGCCAGTTTTCCAGAATAAGCACATCCCTCCCTTCATCACAACGTATTGCAAGTCTTCAGAAACACAGGTCTCAATAAGCTAAAACCGCACTGTGCCCATATTCTTTCAATACATTATTTCATAAATGTACACATAATTTAATGAGAACCTTCTATGTACTTTCCTAATGTGGAAATGAGGGACATTACAGAGTAAAAGTAAGAAATATGCAATTTAATTAGGTATTATCACATTTAAAATCATTTTCAGCTCTAATTCATAACTTCACATAATGTTATTCTAATCTTTATTTGATTACTTCAACTAACCCATAAATTATAACAAGTGAGTTAAAAGCAAAGGCAAAAAGTGTGGTTTGATTTTGACACTCATGTGTGAGGTTGCACAATATGGGAAAATAGATGGATTGGAATTAATACCTCTTATCCATTCTGTTAACGTAGAGACGGTTTTCCCAAACTGATTCTCGCAATTCGTATTCCATTCAACAACAACAAAAGTGATAATTTCCTTTGTTTTGCTCCTTATTAACTTTAGTTTCCATTTTATTTTATAATGAATGATTTCATAAATCTACTGTAGATACAAAAATATGTTAAAATATTTCTATCCATATGCATTGATATATACACACACACATATATTACACAGGTTATAATGATAATGAATAACTTCAGTAACTGTACAATTTTCTAAATTATTAAAACTATCGGCGGCTATTGCCTGGCATCCTGGTAGCTCGGGAGGCTGAGATCTGACAATCATGATTTGAACCCATCTTGGACAGGAATGTCAGGAGCCTCTTATCACTAAACAATCAACAGAAAATCAGAATTGGAACTGTGGCTCAAAGTAGTAGAATGGTAGCCTTGAGAGAAAAATCTCAGGGACATCATCCAGGCTTTAATTCAAGAAATACAATCTACCCATATAAAATCTATTTAATTTACACCTGTGTAAGTAAAGTATTTCCATCACTCAAATGCACAACCATGCTCATTTGCAAGGTAACTCTGTTTTGTCTGAAGTACCACAAAACATTTTCACTTAAGTTGAAAGCATTGCATGGGTTCATTCTATCTCTCTCATGCATTTTTCCACTCAAATACTCAAATCTTACAATTATTTAAAATCATAGCTTTTTACTTTAATACCCATAATATTAGAGTTTAAATTGAGTGTCTTGTGCCCCATAAATGGGTGTTCTTACCACGTTTTCATGTCTCCAGCCCTAAATTATCCTGATTATTTTTCAGATACTTGTGTATGATCTTGGGCTCAGTCCAAGTTATGTTATTCTTCCTGGAATTTAGACTAACAGGTGCATGGCATTGTGTATATATCTTTCCGTCCACTCTGGGCTTTAACCTCTATCCTCACAAGAGTAGACTCCCATGTAGTCAGGATTTTCATAAGCTTGTCATAGCTGATGTTTTTTTTAAGCCTTTGCATTTCCTGCAGGTTCTTGTGTAATGAATTAATTTGTTTTCTAGGGTTGTTTTGTTTCATTTTAATGTATGTGTTGAGTTGTTTCTCACTTTTCCTTTTGTTTCTTTCAATCAAGTTCTTACCTAAAGTTCTGAGAAACCAATTCTTATTTTTCACGATAGTCAATGTGAACATGATTCATTCCAAAGCAATTTCAGTAATATTCAAACACCTTCATATCTATGAATGATATATAAATGATAAGTGCTGCGAAGGGTCTTTTTATTTTCACAACAGTCTTTGTCATACACAGACAGATCATGAAATATATGAAGATAATAAAACTACAGATGCTAGCAAGGAGAAGAAAAACCTATTATTAATTGTTTGACAGAGACTTCCTTTCTAGTGAAAGAAATACATTGCTTGATGCAGGATTTCACAAAATTATATTGCTTGGAGGAAGCTAAACAATCATCTAATTCTACAGAATTGAGGGAGATGAATCGACCTTCTGAATAATTTACATTTGGGTCAAATAAAAGCATGCTTCCAAAAAGAGAGTAGACTTTAGAGAAACAAGATGAGTTGTATGTAAATAGGTGCTTAGCTGATTTTGTTAATTTGTAAACTAATACAGGGAAATAGATTACAGCAAGGTAAAAAAAAAGAACTTCGCATTGAAATACTCATTTGTGTGTGTGTGAGAAAGAGAGTGTGTGTGTGTACACATGCACACGTATACATGCACGGGCACGTGCAAGTGCTCATTCATTCATTCATCATTCCTGAGGCTTGATAGTGCCTGGGCACTCTCCCTAAGCTTCTGTGACCAAGGATAGTGGTTTAACACTTGAGCCATTGTTCCACTTCTGATTTTTTGGAGATAATCGCATTTATTTTCATGATTGGACTGACTTTGAATAGTGGTCTTCATATCTCAGCCTCCCGAGTAGCTAGCTAAGCTTATTCAGCCTCTAAGTAGCTAGTTAAAATTGGGCCTGTCCTCTATGCTTCACTGCTCTTTTATTCTTGTCCTGAGGTGTTCACATGCCTAAGTCATATGTGTCTAGTTGCTTTAAAAATACTCTTACTGCTTGGCATCAGGGGCTTCCAACTGAACTCTTAACTATTGAGGAGGCTTGAGAACAGAACCCAGGCCAAAAGTTTAGTGGACTTCCTTCTCAATCTATCGCTCGATGCACTGTATTATTTCCACCATCCTGCACTATTTACAGGTTAAGATTGGAAGGACTGCAGAATCCAGGTCAGCCAAGGTAGGAATCTAGACAAGTTGTGTGCAACTCTTATGCCATTGGTAATGGGAAGGCTAAAAATACAGATCAGGTGCTTGTTCTTGTGGAAAGGGAACCCTTATCCAAAAATTAACCAGTCTAACAAAAACAATACCCCAAGTTGAACACAATTTCCCACAACCAAAATAAGTATATACATTAACATCCAAAACTTAGTACAATCTGCTCTTTGTTCTAATATCAGCTTCATCTGATTATCATATGATGTGACAGAATAGTTTCTTTATTAAACTTATTATATATTTAAAAAGACCTAGAAAATTCTTTCTCACTTATTAAGTGCAAACAAATGGCAAATTGCCTCATTTCTTACATATTTGACTACCACTATAAATTCATCTTATGATTATTATTAACAGTAATATATTCTGATGTATTACTTTACTTTGTAACAGTTTTTAAACTTTTAGCTTCTCTGCTGAAGTTGAAGTATATAAATAGTATCATCAAATTATATTACTTGGGTACTCAGGGCAGTTTTCTAAAAAGTTTTAACCAATGGCTTCTAGTAATTCTGGTTTTTTTTGTGGGGGAGGGATCTGGTCCTGGAACCTGAACTCTGGGCCTGGGCACTCTCCCTCAAGGCTAGCTCAAGGCTAGCACTCTACCACTTGAGCCACAGCGCCACTTCCGGCTTTTTTTTCTGTTTATGTGATGCTGAGGAATCGAACCCAGGGACTCAAGCATGCAAGGCAAGCGCTCTACCATTGAGCCACCTTCCTAGCTCTCTACAAATTCTTAATTGGTATATTATATAGTTTATTTTTAATTTCAATTTAATTTTATGGTAAAGGTAATGTACAGAGGGGATACAGTTACTTAAGTAAGGTAATGAGTACATTTATTATGGAAGGAACATTGTTATCCCTTCCATTGATTTTTTTGAACACTCAAAAAAAATATACTGATGTTTTTCCTGTTGTTATTGACCAATGGGTACTTTTCTTTCTATGTTCATGCATTTTTTATTATAAAATTGATATACAGAGGGTTTACAGTTACTTAAGTCAACTAAAGAGTACACTTTATTTTCTAAATTTCAAATTTTGAACTTATTTTGTTTTATTTCCTTAGGGTAATTCTTTTTTCAGAGTTGTAGGATTAGTTAATTTAGTTTTGCATAATTTTAACACATGTAAATTATTCAGACATATATTTTGCTTTCAAAATACTTAACATGTGAATATGTAAAAAATTATTTTCTTAAATTTTATATGGTTGGTGAATTTAAATAAATTTATTTTGTTATAGTGCTAAACATGTTTGTCTATGTAACAAATAGTATATTTTCAAGAAGCACATACTTTATTAAAAAAGGCTTTATTATCTGGTCACTTTTTGGAAATATTTGTACTTGAATTAAAAAAAAATATTTGAGCTAGGCATAGTAATTTGTGGTCTGCATTTTCTAACTATGGTGGGAAGTGTAAATAGGATTTGTAATTCGGGCGAGATTGAGAAATTATGAGACCTTATCATAAAATGTCCAGAGTGAAATGATTAGAGATATAGCCATCCCTAGCAAGATATAGAGCACTTGGTTATCATCTTCTAAATCTTGAGTTAAAACACCAGTAACATCAATCTTTTGTCAAACTAAAAGGACACATATTTCAAAATGTTTATTATTTAAAATTTGTTTGTAAAGTTCTCATGTCTTTTATTTCTTAATTTTCAATTTATTCAATCTATAAGAATCCAAGTATCTTGTGACTATTTTACTTCTACTAAACTTTTAAATAGTATGAGCAATATTATGATTACATATATTAAAATGGTTTTACTATTTGTGATAATTTCCTCTGTTTAATATGATAATAACAATATTCCAAATGTGTGTATGTGGTATGTGTGTGTGTTTATGTGGGTTTTTTGTATGTGTGCTTAGTGTATACTTTGCAATGCTTGGGAGATCACACAATTGCTTCACATATGTTAGGCCAATATTTTACCACTGAGCTATACTATCTAGTTATAATACAAATTGTATTTTAAATTATGACTTTTAAATTTTCTTTCGTAGTATGTTTTTTAAAAATTATATATGATGAAATGTGATCCATCTTCTATCCACGTTAGCAATTGTTATTGTTATTCTTTCTCTTATTTCTTTGGAAATAAATTATATTCCTATTACAACTTCTTTACATTGTAATAGCTCTATACAATGCTTTATTTTCTATTTTATTTTTCCCATGTTATCTGACTTTCAGTCCAAACTATCAGTGGATTAAAAAGAAACTAGATTCAGGACACTATATTTTTCTCCTTGTCTTCTCTGAAGTCTTTCTGTTTTTTGAAACAATACCAATGACATACAGCTCCTATGTGGTCCACCATTCTTCCCCCTCTCACTCTCTTCTGCAGTACAGCTCAAGTCGTTATTATTCAGCTTTATTATGCTGTACTGTTATCTAAATCTTATCTCATTCCTAAATTAATTTTAGTTGCATTGAGCAGTCTCTAAAGACATTTTCTATATATAATATCAGGGGTTTGTATTTTCACAAGGTGCGAAATATGAGTGACTATCAAATATTTAGATATCTCTGTAGAATATTGGTCCACCTGCTCAATAATCTTGTATGTAAATTCAAGGAATTCAGGTCAGTCAGAGCAATCTTGTAAAATGGTTTAGCTTGAGCCTTCATACTAGTTTGAATAGTATTACCATGTTTAGTAGTGAAGACAACATAGTTCAACTATAAGAACAGACACATAGAATAAGGTAACAGATTTTTCAAAAATAAATTCTTAGTTTTATGGTCCACAGATTTTGAAAAAGATTCTACGATTTTATGAAATAAAAACAGAATCTTAAATGGTTGTATTGGCACTATTGCCTCTCTGGATTTAAAGAACGATCTTAGACTACTACCTCAATCCTTTGTTTGTTTGTTTGTATGTCGGTCATGGGGTTTGAACTCTGGGCTTTTGCACTATCCATGTGCTCTTCAGCTCAAGGTGAGCACTCTACCACTTGAGCAACAGCAAAACTTCCGTTTTTGTAGTGGTT
This sequence comes from Dipodomys spectabilis, assembly GCF_019054845.1. NCBI lineage: Eukaryota > Metazoa > Chordata > Mammalia > Rodentia > Heteromyidae > Dipodomys > Dipodomys spectabilis. Next base: position 2,697,212 of record NW_024870829.1, on the reverse strand, counting down.
TATTGGAGATAAGTGTCTCATGGATTTCCTGCTCGGGGTGGCTTTAAACCACGAATCTCAGATCTCAGCCTCCTGAGTAGCTGGGATTACAGGCGTGAGCCACTGGCACCTGGCTACCTCAAACCTTATAAAGAATGATTATCAAACTAAATGTGAGATGTAAAAACCTATAAAACATAAATGAAAAAATTCATGACATTGATCAGTAAAGGTTTCTTAAAATTTGACATGGAAAACATTACTGGCTAAAGAAAAGCAAGAACTGGATTATATCAAGTGATAATCTTTCATAATTCAAGGGACACTATAACAGAAATGAAAACATATCCAACAGAGGGCACATATTTGTTAATGCTACAATGTTAATGCTATAATGATTCTGAAACTTAAGTATTTTTATATCTTCTAATTCTATATAAATTTTTTCCTGAATAGGATATTTCTTTAAATAACATATGTAAATTAATAGTCAATAGGAGGAGCATATGAAATAAGATCCTCTTTAGTGTATAAGAAATAATAAAAAGAAAACTCACTAGTATGACCATAATATAAAAAGAGGACGCAAAATATAGTAATGCATTTGTGGAGAAATTGATATACTTCTCATAGTGATCGATTTGTATAATACTGCAATCATTTTAGCAAACAACTTTTCAAGTCTTCAAACGGTGAAAGAGAATTGTATAGGATCCAGGCAATACACTTCTATGAAGGTATTAAACAGAAGTAAAAAACTTTTTTGGACAGAGAATGTAGTTTGTTGACAGTGAACTTGAATAGTATGTGTGAGACCCTGGAAATGATCCCCAAAAACAAATTTTGAAAAGACACACTATAGAGGATGTATGCTGGGGAAATTCCAGTAACTGAATTTTATGTCTATTTTCATGTCTGTTCTAAAATTTATAGCATTTCTATTTGAAGAAATGCAAGTTTGTGAAAATTAGGCTTTGAAAACTTATAAAAGTACAATTCACTTCCAAAGCACTAAAATGTATACAATAAAAGGTGATAATATATTGTAAGTGAATTGCATGTCAGGAAAAAAAATCACTATTGTTAAAACTTCTTCACACAAAATGCTGAATAGCTAAAAAGATGTTTTTGGTGTTGGCTAAAAACTCTTGGTAAACTACTACATTTAAAACAAAGATGTGGGGCTGGGAAGGTGGCTCAGTGTTACAGCGCTTGCCTTGCATGCTCAAGGCCCTGGGTTCGATTCCTCAGCACCACATAAGCAAAAAGAAAAAAGCCGGAAGTGGTGCTGTGGCTCAAGTGATAGAGCGCTCGCCTTGAGCTGAAGAGCTGAGTGACAATGCCCAGGCCCAGAGTTCAGGCCCCAAGACCTGACATCCCCCCCCAAAAAAAAAAAAAACAAAGATGTGATTTCTGTTTATTTTGAGGGTATTTTGTCCGTTTGAGTTTATACAGAGATAACTTAATCCAAAAGTAAATGTGATAACTGGAATACCTATACCTAGGAATTATGCATCATTTCTAAGTATTTTTTTTATTATTTTTATATTTTATTGTGAATATACTGTACAGAGGGGTTACTATTACATGGGCAAAATAATGAGTATATTTCTTATCAAGCATTGTAGCCTCCTCTTTGTTTCCTCTTCCCATCCCTTCCGATCCTCCCCCACTGTCCCACCCAATCCTCCCCCCTACCCCTCCCCACCAAAGTTGTAAAGTTCATTTTTCGACATAAGGACTTGTCATCTCATTGTTGCAATGAGTCGACCTTTATCCCTATTTTTTCCCCATGTTTTCCTTTATTTGCAATATCTAGTATATGTATGTATGTCAAGCAGAAAAGTTCAGATAAGGTGATGTTAAGGAAATGATCCCTAAGATATGTATTCAAATGTTTTTTTTCTTTCATGTGATTGTTTCTAACACATTTATAGGATTATTTCTTTGTTGTTTTGTATGTCCCTCCCCCACAGTATAACCCCTGCTTTCACTGTATTTGATGTAGGTATAATTTGTGGAGGGGAAAGGGAAAAACTTCTAAGTAATTGAGAAACTTTTCTGGAAGAAACTTTTAGCAAATGACAGAAGATACAAATCTATGCATCTGCATTTTATGAAAGTCATATGTTACTTGCTCAAACCAATTGCTTATCTCTACCTTGCTAGGAAAAATGTATTCTCAAGATAAGAGCCAAAAGCAGTGAAAAGAAGAAAATACACAATCATCTTGATTTATTTGTGAAAGTAACAAATGAAATAAAACAATTCCACTTAATGACTCCAATATTAGTGTATGTGAAGATGTTCCTGAATGCCAATATCCATTAAATTTTTGGAATTTTAATTTCTCCTATGAAAACTAGAACAAGAAAACAAACATAGACTTAGAGTGAACCAGACTTGAAACCATTTTCTTAATTGTTTTGAAATTACAAAAGAATTGATACCCCCTTTGCTTTGGAAATCATTTAAAAATATTTATCACTTATGATAATTCAAATACCAAGCAAGAGTAATTTTATATAATCATTATAAATATCATTTTATTACTATTGTACAATAGAATAAAAAAAAAACAGTCCCAATATATGACCTACCTATCATTATTCTTAACTTCTAATCATTACCTAAATATCTTAAACAATCTAAATAGTCATGTCTTTAACATAGATGTAAATATTCTATACTTTTTTACTTAACATTTTCCAGGGGTATGTATTCGTGTTTCTAAGAAATGTTCACAGCAGTTAAAAGATGCTTTTGTGAAATTAATGTGATACAATTTGTTGTTGTGGGTGTTGTTTGCAAGGCCTGGGCATTGTCCCTAAGCCTTTTTATGCTCAAAGACAGCACTCTATAACTTGAGGAAAAGAGCTAATTCCTGTGTTTAGTGGTTAATTGGAGATAAGAAGCTAACAATTACTGTTCGGTCTGGGCTAGTTTTGAAAACAATTCTAAGTTCTCAGCACCCAGAATAGCTCGTATTATAAGGGTGAGTTACCGGCACTTGGTTTCATGAAGTTTTTTTTTTTTTTAAATTTTAATTATGTTTTAAGATGTTTGTTTCACTATGATGTATATCATTCTGCAAATAAATTTAGATATATGTATATATTTCTGATGACAAATAATCTCTAAAAATGTACTATTCTATATATATATATATATATATATATATGACAGACTCCCTCTAAAACTTTTATGTTAGTATTTTTACCTTTTTCCTTTCAAAAATATACAGTCTATTTTTCTAAAAGTTTCATAGAATAAAATAACTAATATTTCAATAGAAAGTAGAGTTTATTATTTTCAAGGGAATTTTAGACATACACATGATATTGTAGTAATATTTACCGTATATTACTTGAAAAGGTTCTGCCCAAACTCTTAAATATTTGTCGTAGTTAAGGAGAGAGAGGAAGTTAATTAACACTGATTAGGAATTTGCAATGCTTCAAAAAATCTATTCCATAATTTGTTATAAGCACATAGTTAAGCTACCTGATATGGTTTAGTTTTTTTGTTTATTTTTTCAAAATTTCAATATGGATGCATGCACATTGGTAACATTAAAATTATTAATCAAAAGACAAATAATAGTAAAATCATAGACACATACCAACGTTCAATAATTAGCACTTATGATGTTAATAATAATTTGGATGGAGAGGATGATGACCACAGTGTAGCCTGACAATGACGATGTTGTGATTGAAAAGGAAAAAAAAAAAAACAAAAAACTTCAATTATCTTTGAAGCTAAATTTCCCACATTGAGTGCATAGTTATAAACAGTGTTGGATTATATACAATAACAATAACAAGAGGAATGTTGGGAAGGTGGCTCATTGGCGGAGTGTTGGCCTTGCTTACATGAGGCTCTGGATTTGATTCCTCATCACCACATAAGCAGAAAAAGCGGGAAGTGGCACTGTGGCTCAAGTAGTAGAGTGCATTGAGCTGAAGAGCTGAGGGACAGTGCCAGGCCCAGAGTCCAGGCCCCATGACGAGCCAAAAAAAAAATAAACCCAGAATAAAAAGAGGAGAGTTTCAATATCAAGAAATACAATCAAATAAACAGGTAGAGACAGTAAAAACCTTAATGTTATTCCAGTAGTCTTTCTAATGTATACTCACTGTTCTTGGTGATATTATTTTCTTATAAATTAAATCTTTTATTTCCATATTTTGATGGACTAAGATGTAGGTTTCCACTTAGTGTGATTAGTTCAAATAACATTCTCATATAGATACTACTCAATAACCAATGTTTTCCAATGATATATTAAGACTATGTTCTTCATTACAGCAGTAAATACATGACACAATTTACATAATACCACTTACTTATCTGCAGTTACCATAAAAGAACACAAGCTACAGAGCCAGGAGTTAAAATTTATTTTTATTTCTGCATGAAACTATTTCTGACTTTATACAAACAAACTGAATTTGACTCTTTCCTTATTTGTAAGCTAAGGTAGAAAAATGTAAGGACTGTTTACTTTCTTTTTCCTTGCTTTAGAAGTCAACATTTATATTCTTCAATATTTCTAGTAGATTACATACATTTACAGATGAGAAATGTATGACCAACAGTCAATGTTGTGAGTAAATAATGGCACTAGAATTTTTGTCTGAGTTCTTCACTCTGTGTGCTTACAAGGACAGCAATTTGGTGATGGAGAGGACCAATATGAAAAGACTATGGGGAGAATGCATACTTTGTAAACAGTTGTTTTAGGACTGAGGGACTGGTGATGAGTATTTGCAATAGACTGGTATCAGGGGCATAAAAAGGAGTACATAGAAATTACATTAGTGATAGAAACTGAGAAAATCTTGATCATTCATTTATATAATGGATGAAGGTAGGGTAAGAGGAAATCTAAAGTGTTTCCACATCTCTGTCTCCTATGTTAGTTACATTCTTGATGATAAGGACTACAGGTGGAAAAGATGGATTTAGAGGAAAAAACTTTCTGATAGTACTAAGGTTTATGTAAACAGATGCAAAGATAGGTCTGTTTAAACATCATCAAAATATCCACGAACATGAATATGAAAAATAATAATAAAATCAGGGACATTATTAAAGGGAAGCGGAAAAGGAAAGTTCTGATGAAAGTGTGAACAATGTGAGTATCAGTGTGGATAAGATTGGAGGAAAGAGATAAATAAGGAAACAAAAAAGTAATAAATAGATTTACAGAAGAAAAGGAAGGAAAGTATTTTCAGGAAGATATTGAAGGAAATCTACTATTTGGATTTGAAAAGTAAAAGGACATAGAAAAGGTCAATAAGAACTGTTTTGATGACAGTCATATTGATAAAATGTTGAGATATGAATGTGAAGACATAAAATTCTGGATACATAAATTCAACAGGTCCTGTTGATTCTAAATGTTGGTAACAAATGCTTTAATCCTGACCTTACAAATATTATACAGATATGAATCATGAACTTTTTCTAGAGGTATTCTCTGAATATTTTTGTAAACTTTATTTACCCAGGAGATTATACATTGAACTAAAGCACAGACAAGCCTAATTTGTCCTATAGTTCCAATTAGTAACTCATCTATCCATATCAGTTTGGGATTTTATTGCAATATATTTAGATTTGTTTGGATATCTTATCAGCCTACTCATTATAAATGTAGGACAAGTAACACCAATCATTAGGTTGAACATACAGCTTTACTGATGTGACTGAAGACTCCTCCAATTGATTCTTCTTTAAAATAGAAAATGCCTCAATAGCTATTGACACATCATAACTGGTCTCTCTTTAACTTGGAAGTTATAGATTATGTCTTTTTATACTCTAACTTGGGACAATGATCTGCTGTCAGTTATTTTCTTCTCTTACCCTTCTTTTGCCCTTCCACTTACATAATTATTCTTTAAAGAGACATAATTGAGCTTGCATTTCTAAATTCTTCAAAATTATCTGAACTACTTCATACTTCTGGGACCCTCCTATATCTCTCTCAAGGGAAATATTTTGTCACTACCATTTTTATCCTATATGATATTGGATATCTTCCTGCCTAATGCAGTGCAAGATATACATTAGACTCTTCCAGATATCTCAACACTTGTACCATCATAAAATACTATCTTACTTGGAAGTCATGATATTAGTATATCTGGTGAGTTGGCATCTGTCATTTTTGAATGGCTTTAAGTGATACTTACATGCAATCATGTTTTAAAACAATATACCACTCAGTAGATGAACGAATTGACAAAATGTGGTTTATATACATACGGAGGAATTCTATGCTTCCAATTCATAAGGAAATGGAAAGACTTGGAAAAATCCTACTAAGAAAAATAAGCAAGACACAAAGACAGATTCCATGGTTTCCCTCACTTGTAATAACTAGGAAATATCTAGGATATTCCTAGCAGATGAACAGAATGGCTCAATAGCTATGTATAAATGACCACATAAAATGATGCTGAGCAAAATAAACTCCTACACATGGAAAGAAAGGTTTTTCTTTGTGGCTTTTTTTTTTTTTTAATGTACTATGTGATTTCTTTTTTCTTTTGTGTTTTCCTCTATGGTGTGTCCACTGTTGTATTTGATTTCAGTATCCTGTGTATTGTATATACATTTATCTTCATTTGACAAGGGAAGCGGAACAATAAAATGGTGAGACAAAGGACAAAAGGCAAACCAATGCAATAGCAATACTCACAAGACAACATGTTAGAAATTTACATTACGATTTGTGAGGAGTATTGGGGTGAAGGAAAAGTGTGAGAAAAGTGAGGGAGGGGATAAGAATTTTTACATGTTATGTATCCACTAACTTAAAATTCCTGCAACCTTTCTATATATCACCTTGACAAGAAAATTAAGTTAAATATGAGCTGCATAAAATTTAATTTCACTGTATTGGTATAGTGAATATTATTCTATGTGTATTACCTTTTAAAAAATGAACATTTTGCCTGCTAATTTGAATTACCTCTTTCTTTATCAGAGGGACATCAACGTGAACGTTATCAAACTATACAATATTTTCAGAATTTACTTGCCATTATTTTGAAAAAATAATAATCATGCAGGGTGATATATATATATATATACATATATATATATATACACATATATATATTAATAGAGAACCAGAAACAAAACGAATCAAAGAGAGGTTGGACAAATGGGATTGCATGAAACAGTAGATCTTCTGCAAGGTAAAGTTCATAGATAGCAAGATCAATAAAAAGCCCACTTACTGGGAGAAGTTCTTCATGAGTCATAAAACAGATAAAGTCTTATATCTAAAATATACTTAGGACTCAAAATCATAAATCCCCCAACAACAAATCCTCAAAGGAACAACTGTCCAATATCTAAGTTGGCTGAAGACTTAAAGAGAGACTTCTTTGAAGAGGAAATAAAAAATTTCCATTAGACACATGAAGAAAAAAATATATATATTTGTAATTTGGGGAGTGGAAGGGATATAGCAGAATGCTTAAATGGGGATTCAGGTTGACCATTGTGACAATGAGATGTACAGGACACTGTGTCGAAAATGAATTTACAATCTCAGGCAGGGGTCAAGGAGGGGGGAGTTGTAGATGTGGGGAAGGAAAGGATGGTAGGGGAAAAACAAAGGAGGAGGTAACAATGCTGTATAGGAAATGTACTCATTACCTAGTCCTATAACTCTGAGCCCTCTGTACAGTATTTTTACAATAAAAATGTATTTAAAAAAAATCTCTGCCTACTGTAGATTTCCAGTGCTGCCCTCGGAATTGCATTTTCTGCCTATTCTGGCGGTGGTTAGGTCCATCTGCCCAATAGATAAGTAGTCTTAGAGGCATCTTGGTCCTGCAGTGGGACTTGGATTATCCAGTGGTAGTTGGAACCAGGCCAAGGACAGGACAAAACCACTTTCAGGACATGGCTTCGTCATTGCCCATACAATTAGGATTGAAGGCAGAATTTTTCTGAATTTGACTCCAGAAAACAATCAGTGAACGGAAAGGCAAGTCCACCAAACACCTCCCCCCTCCCATTTCCTCCTTTTACCCTCCATGGGAAAGTATAAAATAATTTTGCAGGTTTTTACACACACACAAAATGCCCACTATCTCCCCTGGTAAACTTGGTTTCAAGTCACTAAGTCATGTCAACGGATAATGCTGCATTCATTATTCTGGACAACATCTTCAGTTTGTTTGATGCTTTAATTTTTTGTTGCTGTTGTTGATAATGTTGGTAGGGGGGCCTGAACTCTGGGTCTGGGTGCTGTCCCTGAGCTATTCAGCTCAAGGCTAGCGCACTGCCACTTTAACCACAGTGCCACTTCCAGTTTTTTCTGCTTATGTGGTGCTGAGGAATTGAACCCAAGACCTCATGCATGCAAGACAAGCACTTTACCACTGAGTTTTCTTCCAGCCCTAATGATTTAATTCTTTAAAATTTCTTTTTGTCAGTCATGGGCCTTGAACTCAGAGCTTGGGTATTAACATATCCCAGAGTTCTTCAGCTCAAGAGGAGCCCTCTCCCAATTGAGCCACAGTGCCACTTCCTGTTTGGAGATAGGTGACTCACAGACTTTCATGCCAGGATTTGCTTTGAACAGATGAATTTTTAAATTATATTTCTCCTAGGTGTTTATTGGAACATTACAGTTTTTCTGGAATTTAAAGTTTTCTGTAAACCTTTGTCTTCAAGTAATTCAAAAGCATTAAATATTACATTTCAAAGCTATCCTTTAGCACATCCATTTTGAAATTATTATCTTAAGATGAAATTCTAAATCTTTGTAGAAACAATCCATTAAAGTCCAAATGGGAAATATGCTAACTTCAGCAGCCTTGACTCTCCTTCCTCTTTTTTTCTCTCCAGTATCTTTTCTTGTTTTGGAACAATTGTCATGGAATGTCCAGCCATTCAAAAGGAAGATTATTCCATTAATTTAATAGAAAAGGAATCCAGCCTACCTGCATCTCAAGGCAACATTGAGTATAATGTTAATCTAATAATTTATGTCAGTGGATTTTCAGTCATTTTGATAATTTTTTGTTTAACCACTCATTAAAGAGGTTCCAAAAGGCAAGAATCAAAAATCATGTTCTGCTTTCTAAGAATGTTTAAAAAGCTAGTAATTCAACAAAGATTCATTCCATGATGAAAAATTTCTCTTTAATCATAGCCCTTACCACTGATCCCTTCCCTTCAAACTTGTAGCTTTGTTCAGTTTTCTTGTTCCAGCTTTCATTTTGGTATTAGCCTCAGTAATATCCTTGTAGTATTTGACCGTGAAATTCCATTTATTGTTAGAGAGCTCAATTCATGTTGCCAAAGGCAGACTCATGAGCATTTCATAAAGCATAAACTATTGAGTATCATTAACATGGTCATATGCAAATATTCCATAAATTAATATAAGTACCAGATAAATGTTCATCTTCATATACTTTTTAAACTGTAAAGTAGTTACATATCTATGTCATAAAATAATTCAGATCACTGGTAGAAGAGATTAAGCTAAATTTTTTATTTGTATCATCCCCAAAATTTTGTCAAATTTTCTTTTCTCATTAACTTTCACTTTAGGGCCTGCTTTTCCTAGCAACAAGTTATAAGTTGATATCCTTGGATTTTAGTCCCCTCTAAGTAACCTCTTTTCTTTACACCACTAGTTAATCCCTCATGTTAAATACCTGGGGAATAATGTCCCATTGTGCCTGCAAAAGAATTACCCAAGTCGAAGGTCTGTGCCTACTCTTGCTTTGCTTTGTTTGGGAATGTGGTAGCAGAGACAGGGGTGTCAGGGATCAGGTGGCTGGAACCATGGTGTTAAGAATTATGGGTAGCAAAATGAGTTGCAGAGAATAGGATACCAGGGAAAGGTTAAATGTGACTGTAATTTCTGAGTTGCAGTGGCAGGAAATTGGGTAGCAGAAACAGCTTTGCAGGGGTTGGGGTTTCTAATACAGGTATCCAGAACAATTTAGCAGTGACAAGGAAGCACAGACAAAGTGAAAGATAAAAATTGTGAGGCATTGTGGGAATTCTTTGTCTACCCATTCTAAAAACATGAAGGAGGGTTATTTTAAATGAAAACTACAAAAGAAAATTTAAGGTCTTGGTGCTAACAAATCTGTCCAGGTATTATTACATTAAATAGAGAATTCAAAATGTTTTTTCTTCATGAATACAGAGATCAAAGACATTATAATTCTTATTTCAAAATGCAAATTAAAGGGGAAAATTAGTCAGGAGGTAAAATTCAAATTGAATGTTAATATTTAAGAGGAAAAGAACATCCTAGATGGCAGACTAAAGACAAAGCAATATCAGACCATTATATGTTCAATAATAATTTAGAAACTTTAATTGAAAAATTGAGCTAGAATGATCACATCAGGCAAAGGCAAGCAATCAGCGTCTACCACCAACAAAGAAACACCATAATGTACATCTCAGAAAAAGGAACCAAGTTCCTTATCCTTGATGTCAATGATACACATAACCCCCCTTACAAACACACACACACACACACACACACACACACACACACACACACACACACACGAATTATGCAACAGTTCAAGCTACTCACATCCATTCAACATGAATCAAAGATCTTCCTGTAATACTTGAAACTTTAAATTTTGAAATCTTACTCTGAAAACATTGCAGGACGGAATAGGAGAAACCCTAGGTCTCCTTGGCACAGGCCGAAATTTTCTTAATAGAGACCCAGAAACACAAAAAAAATCAAAACAAGGTTTGACAAATGGGATTTCATGAAATTGCAGAGCTTCTGCATGGCAAAGGACATAGCTAGCAAGATCACTAGAAAGCCCATGGATTGGGAGAAGATCTACAACGAACAAGGGTCTCATATCTAAAATATACCTGGAACTCAAAAAAATTAAATCCCTCAACAACAAATCTTCAAAGAAACAACTGCCCATCAAATAAGTGGGCTAAAGACTTAAAGAGAAACTTGTCTGAAGAGGAAAGAAGGATGGCCAATAAACACATGAAGTAATGCTCAACCTCTCCCGCCATGAAAGAATTGCAACTAAAAACAACATTGAGGTACCACCTCACCCCAATTAGAATGGCTATAATCAAGTACTCTAATAACAACAGATGCTGGAGGGGATGTGGACAGAAGGGAAGCTTACTACATTGTTGGTGGGAGTGTAAACTTGTTCAACCACTTTGGAAAACAGTATGGAGGTTCATCAAAAGACTCCACATAGAGCTCCCCTATGACCCAGCAATCCCACTTTTGGGCATTTACCCACATGATCACAAACAAGACCATACTAAAGCTACCAGCACACCTATGTTTATTGTAGAATTATTTACCATAGCTATGATATGGAACCAACCCAGATGCCCCTCAGTAGATGAATGGATCAAGAAAATGTGGTATATATACACAATGGAATTCTATGCCTCCATCAGAAAGAATGATATTGCCCCATTTGTTAGGAAATGGAAAGACTTGGAAAAATTATATTAAGTGAAGTAAACCAGACCCAAAGAAACATAGGTCCCATGGCTTCTCTTATTTGCAATAACTAGTATATGTCCAAGGCAAGCAGAAAAGTTCAGATAAATTGATGCTAGGGAAATGAACCCCAAGATAAGTATTCAATTTTTTTCTTTCATGCAGTTGTTTCTAACATATTTATAAGATGATTTCTATATTAATTTTTATGTCTCTCCTCCTGCACTCTTGGACAGAACCCTAAGAGTAATCTTGATGATAATAGTAACCCAATCCTAAAATTAATGGAAAATATTTCCTAACAGGTACTCATTGTCTTTGAAATGATTTATTTGCACTTTGTTCCAAATCCTACAGATTCCCTGACTTGGACTCTGAAATCATCCCCTATTATGAATATTAACCTCAAATGTTCATATCATGAAAACTATCATAGTTTCCACTAATCTTAACTTTTACTGAACTCCTCTATCTCCAAAAAGAAGTTGCAAGTTTACTTAAATTATACTCTAGTTCCTAACTCTAACTATAAATCTAAACCTTACTAGAAACCTAACTCTAAATTTAACCCTATTGAACCCTGAATAGGAATATTAGGAAAACTCTGTAGTTTTTGGTAAATTTCACACTTATTTTACTTGAAAATGTTAGCAGAAAACTCAGTTTTACCTTAAAGCTTACCCTTCCCTAAGCCTAAGTCTAACCTGAACTAGAACAGTACCCCTAACCATAGAACTAATAGACTTTGGATTCTAAAAGCCGTACAAATACATTAGTTTTTCTTCATTGTAACTTTGATTCAACTCATCTTTCTAAAAATTGTTTGTAGTTTTACTCAATATCTTGCCATTTTTGTAACCCGAACCCTAACTGGAACATTGAGGCTGACCCTCACACTAATCATACCCTAATCTTAATATTATTAGCAGTTTCTTATTTCACATTCATCCTAATTCTAACTAGTGTTGTTATTCGAAGATTTACTTTCAGTTTGACCCTAAACTTTCCATTTCCCTAAGGCTAACTCTAACTACAGCTGGAACTGAAACCTAACTATCACTCTAATGATAGTCCAATTCTAATGTTTAAGAAAAAGACTAGTTTTTAATCATTCTAATGGATACTCCAGTTTGCACTCTGGAAATGCGTTTCAATTTGCCCTAATTCCCACAAATTTTCTGACTCTACCTCTGAAGTTATCTTGTTCCCTAACATGAAGTATTATATTATTTTTCCTCAAATTCTCTTATCAGGAAAAAATACTGTAGTTTCCAATGATCCTACCTTTTCCTGAACCCCTGTACCCTAAAACAATTTCAGATTTACTTACCATCTAATCTATTACCTAACACTAACTCTCAAGCTAAACCTGGCTGGAAAACTCTCATTAATCATTACAAGAATGATCACTGAGAAATAAATATAACGATAATGCCCTAGTTACTATTCAATCTCTCATTTTTGTTCCTACTTGTTAGTGAAAACAATATTTTTTTGGTTAGACATGGGGCTTGAACTCTGGGTTTGCGCACTATCCCTCAGCTCTTCAGCTCAAGGCGAGCCCTCTACTGCTTGAGCCACAGCTCCACTTACAGGTTTTTTGGGTGTTTAATTGGAGATAAAGAGTTCTCATGCACTATGCTTCTAAGGGTGGCATCCAACTGCAGTCCTCAGATCTCAGTCTCCTGAGAGGATAGGATGACAGGCATTGAAAAATATGTTTTGCTGGGTGCCAGTAGCTGATGGCTGTCATCCTAAGTACTCAGGAGGTGAGATCTGAGGATCACGCTTCAAACCAGACTGGGCAGGAAGTACCCTGAGACTTTTATCTCCAACAAACCACCAGAAAACTGAAAGGGGTGCTGTGACTCAAGCAGTAGAGTGCTTGCCTTGAGCTGAAGAGCTCAGAGACAGCACCCAGGCCCAGAGTTAAATCCCACAATCAAAAAAAAGAAAGAAAGTAAAACATCTTCGATGCAAAGATGTAGAGGTATGTGTGGGAGGGTGCTGTGATTGAGAGACCAGGTGCTGGCCTCACTTTACAGACATTTCTAAGAACTCCCCAAGTTTGCACCACTTTGAAGCCACAGCAGAATAGATGGTGCCTTACCAAGAACTCAAGTGGTCGAAGCCTATGGCAGGCAGGGAGTGGGCAAATGGGTGCATGGGTGGGATTGTTGTGTCTGATTCTCTCTAATGAAGGATGGTTTTGGATGCTGGGTGTCAAAGTCTGAAGTAAAGAGTTGCATGAATTTTGTGGCCTGATGAATTTGGTTTCCTCTGGGTATATGAAGATGGATGAAGTCTGGGGTCTCCTGTGGCTCACAACTGTCATCCTAGCTACTCATAAAGCTAAGATGTAAAGACCACAGTTCAAAGCCAGCTTGGGCAGGAACGTCTGTGGGTCTTGATATCCAATGAGCCACCAGAAAACAGGAAACGGCACTGTGGCTCAAATTGTAGCATGCTCATCTTCAGCTGAAGAACTGAAGTACAGCGCCCTGACCCAGAGTTCAAACCTCATGACCAACAATAAACTAAGGGGTTGGCTGAGTTTTCCACATTGCAGTGTGTACGGTAGGAAATTCCATGCTGGGTTATGAGACATTCCAGATATGAGAAGCTCAATGCTGTGTCTACAGTTAGTCTGAGTATGGTAGTGCCATCTTCTCACGGGTTGGATGTGATCCTAATAGAGGGAGTTCATGGTTTTGTTTTCAGGAACTGCTAAGGGCTTGGAATATCTATGTGTGAGTGTGTGTGTGTATGTGAGTGTGTGTGTGTGTGTGTGTGTGTGTGTGTGTGTGTGTGTAATTTTCCCTCGTCTTTTTCTGTCCCCTACCTGGTTGCTGGTCTGCCTCTTTCTGACTTCAGATGGTGCCCCTCCTTCACACCGACCTTGCCTTTAGCTCCCTATCAGGGTATACAATGAGTCCTAAATTGCCACAGGCCTGTGTTCCAACTTTTCTCTGGGGCACAAGTCTGGCTGTCCCTGTATTTGTCCGCCTCCAGGGGATTCTGGGTCAGTGATGCCAGCTGGCATAGTGTTTCCTCTGCCTGAGAGGGAGGGCCTCAGTCATGTGATGTCCTATCCTTTTCCTCAGCTGGGCCTCTGACTGCACATCCCTCTCAGCAGGCTGGCAGTGGAGTGGGAAATGGGGGATTGTTGGTGGCTCTGGCCAACATGAGCTTGACAGCTGACTGAAGGCTGCCCAAGCAAGAAGGATCTAGGGCTACATGGGATGTGAGGCTAAGGTGGCTTGGAAGTATAGGTCAGTTTCTAGGAAATGTAAATGTACTTTATCACAGGACAGTCTATCTTCCGGCCCCAACTGGGCCTCTCAGGTCCTTCTAGAAAATTCCAGATGCTCAGAATACAGAGGCACAGACTTTAGATTCCAGGACCAGGGAACTGAGGGATGAGAGACTGGTATGGACAATAAAAACTGGTATGGCCAATACCTCATTGTTTTGGGGTATTAGTGTTGACCTGGCTATGCACCCCCTTATGTACTTTCACTTCTTAACCCAGTGTTGGCCACACACCGGCCACTTGTGGCAGTACTGTGGAAGTGGCAGGAGTGTATGTGAGGTCTAGGATGACCAAAATCAGGATTTATGGTCTTCAAGGACAGTGAGCTTCCTCTTCACCCACAGTGCCACAGAGATACCCAGATGCTAAGTTCAAATCCCAGGCCTGCCAGAAAAATGGTGCAAATTCCAAACCAAGGCCTTATTTTATTTTATTATTTTTTTTTTGGCCAAGCACGAGGCTTGAACTCAGGTCTTGGCATCTCTGCCACAGCTGGCCCTGGCATTCTAGGACCAAAGTTCAAATCTTGGGGTTGGCAAGAAATAAAATAAAAAGGAAAATGATAAAACAGAAAAATTCAAGAAGGTGGTTTTACATTTTTGCCCTTTGCGTTGTGACCATCCTGCGTGTAAATGACAAAGCCCTGAAAGTGTACATGACATTGCATGCTGATGTTTGGCTGGCTATTAGGGAAGCCATAACCAAAACCATAACTTAGGCCTGGAGGTTGAATCCCAATGCTGTCACTAAGTATTGGCGGGAGATTCCAAGAAACCCATTTCCATGTACATTCATTTGAATGGAATTTTATAAAAGTAACAAATTAGTAGTTAGTGTATGAGTATACTATAAAATTATACACAACAATCTTATTACATTGATTAATTTTCAATTAATACTTTATTATGTATTCAACCATGATACTTAAAAGTGGAAGGAATAATTTGACTGTCAATAATAGGTAGTAATAAAATATATGTAATTTCATAATATACAGACACATTTCTCTTCTCTTATACATATATATATGTGTGTGTGTGTGTGTGTGTGTGTATGTATATACATATACATATATGCCAATCTACATCTGTTCATACACTTGTCACTCCTCGGGCTCTGTGGTATAACAATAGCTAGTACATACAAAGCCTTGGGTTCGATTCCTCACTACCACATGCACATAAAAATCCAGAAGTTGTGCTCTCGCTCAAGCAGTCGAGCATTAGCTTTAAGCATAAAAGCTTAGGGACTGTGTCTAGACTCTTACTCAAGGTCCAGGATGGGCATGAAAAAATACTGAATGTTGTGACTGCAACTCTATAAGGATAGGACTTCAAATACCTCATCACAGAGCAAGCCGGGAGTCTGGTGCTGACAGCTGCCATCTAACCTGACTTAGTCAGAGGTATACGAGTGCAACTCAGCCCCACAGAACCAGATGCTGCTGGCTTGCTCACCCCTGTCATCCAAGCTACTTGGGGGCTGAGATCTGACACTGATGGATTTAAAACCCAATCCTTGCAGGATGTCTGTGAAAGTCTGGGCTGTGGATCAAAGTGATAGATCTCTAGCCTTGAGCAAAAGATCTTAGGACAGTACCCCTAACATTTTAGTGCAATCCCTGTGGCTGACTCCCCCCCAAAAAATGTTCCTCTGAATCATTAGATGTGAACTTTGTGCAGTTTGTGATGTGTTTCTGAAAGAATGGTGATACTGATGAAAGCAACCTAATACTAATGACAGCTTGTGGGATGCATCTATGTGATGAGTACTTCCTGGAGTGCTGTGGCCCTCACGGGGTGCTGTGTGCTGAGTCCTGCACAGGATGCTATGTGCTGAGTCCTTCACAGGGTGCAGAGTGCTGAGTCCTGCATTGGGTCCTGGGTGCTGAGTCTTTCACAGGATGCTGTGTGCTGAGTCCTGTAAAGAGGGTTATTTGAAGCCGGGCACCATTGGCTCACGCCTCTAATCCTAACTACTCTGGAGGCTGAGATTTGAGGATAGTGGTTCAAAGCCAGGCCAGGCAGGAAAGTCCGCTGAAACTCTGATCTCCAATAAACTACCAGACAACTTGAAGTGTTGCTGTTGCTCAAGTCGTAGAGCACTAGCCTTCAGCTGAAGAGCTGAAGGACAGTGTTCAGGGCCAGATTTCAAGCCCCATGACCAACAAAAAAAAGTGTATGTATTTTGTCCCTCAAAGGGTGCATACTTTCATCTTGTCCTTGTAAGAACTCCAACTGACATGACTATGCAGAAAAGAATACTGAGGCTCAGATCTGTCCCCATGGCAGGGACAAAATTATGTATTACTGAAGACTAGTGAGTTGTCTACAGGAGACAATTGTTTTGTCTTGTTTTTTCAAAGCCATGAACCTTGAACTCAGGGCTTAGGCACTTACCCATCCCTCTTGGGCTCATGGCTAGCACTCACCACACAGAGCCAAGGATCTACTTGCAGCAGAGTGCCACGGCTTAGGGTTCTATAACCGAGGTCTGTCATCCTGCCTTCTCAAGGAGCTGAGATCTGAGTTACAAACTATCCCTGACACAAAAGGTACCATGAGACTATTATATCCTATTCACCACTAAGAAACCTGAAGTGAAAGCTAGGTGCTTGTGGCTCATGCCGGTCATCCTAGCTACTCAGGAGGATGAGATCTGAGGATAATGGTTCAAAGCTAGCATGGGCAGGAAAGTCCTTGAGACACTTAGCTCCAATGAACCACCAGAAAACTGGAAGTGGCTCTGCGGCTCAAGTGGTAGAGCACAAAACTTGAGCTGAAGAGCTCAGGGACAGCACCCAGGCCCAGATTTCCATTCCTACAATGACAACAACAACAAAAAAGACAGCAACAACCTAACAAACTTGAAGTAGAGGGCTGGGAATGTGCCATAGGGGTAGAGTGCTTTGCGTGTATGAAACCCTGGGCTTGATTTCTCAGAACCACATCACTAGGAAAAAGCTTGAAGGGGCTCTGTGGTTCAAGTGGGAGAGGACAATCATTGTACAAGAGAAACTAGGTACAGTGCTCATGTCTTGAGTTCAAGCTCCAGGACTAGTGTATGCTCACACACATGCACGTACACACACTCACACACAGAGAGAAAGCAGAAGTGAAGCTGTGACAAAGTAGTAAAGCACTAGACCTCGGCTCTGAGCTCATGGTCAGCACCAAGGCCCTAAGTTTAACCCCAAAACCTAGCCACCCAGGGCCCAACTAGGAGAAGTCAAAGGTTTCAAAACCTGATGAGCTTCACCAGTCCTAGATGACAGGAAGCTTTGTGATATCCAACATGTGCTTGGATTTCCCAAGCTTCTGGAAACCTAGGAGAGGCATTATAGGCCCATCATTGCCGGCAATGAAACGTTTCATTATGTTCAGTGCCCCAGTTGTCTGCCTGAATTATATTGAGCACTGTATCTGAACACTGGAATATAATCTCATAAAGGCAGGATAAGAGCACAGAACTTGGCCTGCAATGGGAGGTGGCAAAAATGAAGGTCTCCTGTTAAAACAGAGCACTGGGAAAAGAGATAGCTAAGGGTAAAAACAGGCTTTTTTCTCCTGACCTTCAGAGTTCACCCACACATCCTCACTAATTGGCCTAGATGGAGTTATTTGGTACACAGCTGTACAGGAGTGAGGTCTTTTGTGTTCCTGTCCAGACAATGAGGGAGACTTCCTCCAGCAGGCCTGGGATGAAGAGAAACCCTCATGCCACATTGGGAGCATTGAGGGGAGCCCTGAAACATGCAATATCATAAAAAGCAGTCTCTGTGTTATGAACTCATTGAATACAATTTTCCTTGCTTGGTGCCTTTCATCATAGCTACTCAGGAGTTTCACCTAGAGGAATACATCCATACATACACAAAGAAATTGAGGTACAGGTTTTTTTTGAGGGGGCAGTCCTGGGGTTGAACTATGAGCCTAGGCCTGGTCAAAGAGTTCCTTTTGCTCAAGGGTACTGCATTAAGCTTGGGTCACAACCCCACTTCTGGGTTTTTCTGTGATCTCTTAGAAATAACATTGTCAAGGACTTTCTTACACTGGCTGGTTTCAAACTCAAATTCTCTACATCTCAGCCTCCTGAGGATCTGGGATTACAGTCAGCAGGCACTTTCACCTTCTTTCTTTTCTTCTTTGTTTTATAATCTGGACTGACTTCTTAATAAGGTCATTCCTATGGTTGGGACTTATAAGTAAACTACCCAATGTCCTTTATACCTGCTTTCTCTGAGAGTATTTTCTCTCTTCATCTTACCCTCTGGTCACAGGGTTGAAGCCAAAAGTGAGAAATGAGTGTTACAGGATTTAGGAGCAAATGTCCACATGACATGCCAGTTCTGTCACTTAGCATTGAGGTGCAGTGAATTTACTGTCTCAGGATATGAGGACCGAAAGCTGGAGCAATCCTCATGCTATCTGCATTGCTCCTTTTGCCTATAAAATGATCTAATAACTATGAGTATTTTGTATCTCCAACCTTAAGTATCTAGGACACACTAGAAGCATGTCCCTGTTTCTGTTTTTCTCTAGTACCTCTCGAGATTTAGACTAAAGGTTCGGGTGGAGCGGCTCCTAGGTGAATCCCTGAGGAAATCCACTTGAAGCCTCCTCAGGAGATCTCCATTCAAATCCAGCCCTAGAAGGAAAGGTTTATTGTCTCCAATAAACCACCAGAAAACCAGAAGTGGAGCAATGGCCTAGAGGGTAGAGATCCAGCTTTGAGAGAGAAAGCCAAGCAGGCGATACAGGCCAGACCAGGCAGGAAAGCCTGAGAGGTGCTTATGTCCATTGAACAACCAGATGGCTGGAAGTGGAGCTGTGGCAGTGTTAGAACCTCAGCCTTGTGAAAAACAACTGAGGAATGCATCGTGTCCTCAGTTTAAGCCATGAGATGGCCACAAAATAAAATTCAAAAAGAGAAGGCAAAGTTTATGTATCAGTGTCCTACTTACTTACGTGTGTATATTACTTCCCTAAGTGCAAAGAGGCTGTATAGAAAACTTCTGCTTTTATTTACAGATTTATGTTTTAGATATGCTCATTGTACATACTGCATCATTCTCTTCATGTCAGCCCCATTGATTTTCTCTTCCAGGATTCTAGGCATGTTTCCTTATATGATGCACACTGAAGCTCTCAGCAGCCTTTATTTACATTTTATTATGAGGCCAATGCAGGAGCAGTCATAAATCTGGCAGGGGAAGAGAAGATCAGAGTTCACAGAAATAAGCGGTATTCAGAAAATTATACTTGGGGATGCAAAATGGTAGCATAAATATGAAAAACTATCATTAAGAAAAAAGATGAGGAGGCTGGGAATGTGGATTAGTGGGAGGGTGCTTGCCTAGCATTCAAGAGGCCCTGGATTCGATTCCTCAGTAACACATACACAGAAAAATCCAGAATTGGTGCTGTGGCTCAAGTAGCCGAGTGATAGAGACAGGGCCCAGGCCTTGAGTTCAGCCCAAGAAATGTCAAAGAGATAACTAAGTAGGTAGTTAGTTACTTAGGTAGGTAGGTATGTAGGTAGGTAGGTAGGTAGGTAGGTAGGCAGGTAGATAGGTTGGTACATAGATAGATAGATAGATACATAGAAAGAAAAAAGAAAGAAAGAAAGAGAGAAAGGAAAGAAGGAAGGAAGGAAGGAAGGAAGAAAGAAAGAAAGAAAGAAAGAAAGAAAGAAAGAAAGAAAGAAAGAAAGAAAGAAAGAAAGAAAGAAAGAAAGAAAGAAAGAAAGAAAGAAAGGTAGATAGATAGATAGATAGATAGATAGATAGATAGATAGATAGATAGATAGATAGATAGATAGATAGATAGATAGATAGATAGATAGATAGGTAGATAGATAGATAGATAGGTAGATAGAAAAATGATAGATGAATCTGGTCTTGGACTTCAGGAGGAAAGAAGGGAACAATTCCCAGTCATGAGGCTTCTGCAGTGTGCCAGGACACCCGCATCACTTTCACACAACCACAGAGCAGGAAAAATGTCTCTTTCCCACTTCTGAGGCAGCCGAATGCCCCAGAGCCAAGAGGGCAGAGCCAGGTTCTAACTCAGCTGCTTGGAGACAAAAGAGAAATGACTCTGCCTCACCTTGGACTAGGGATTAGCATTAATGATGTGGAGAATGAAGGAAGGAGAAAAGACTGGTAGAGGTAGAAGAAGGGCCTTCAAATCTGATAGATGGAGAGTAAAAAACCCACTCCCTAAGACCAGAGAGCAGGGCTTTTCTTTTTTTTTCTTTTCTTTTTTTTTTTTTAATTTAATTTTATTTTATTTGTGAACATACTGTACAGAGGAGTTACAATTACATGGGCAGGATAATGCGTACATTTCTTACCAAGCATTGCAGCCTCCTCCTTTGTTTACCCTTCACATCCCTTCCCAGCCTCCCCCCTCCCCCCCCAATCCCAATCCTTGAGCAGGGCTTTTCTAATCTGTTCCGCCCCTCTCCCTCACTAAACTGGCTCTCTATTGGTAACCTAAAGAGAGCCTGAGGCTCTCTTTACCTGAGGGAGGAAGATTAGTCATTGTTTGAGGAAGCTGAGAAAAGCCTGTCCCTGGTGTAACTCTAACAAATGTTTCAGGTTTCCCCCCATTGCTGGTAGTCCCTGGAATGAATTAAGTGGTTTTGCAGCTCCCTTCCCTGTTGAGTGTGTATATTCTGCCTCCTTGTTCTCTTCACCTAGCCTGGCTTTTGAAACTGTTTTCTGTCCTTCAAATACAGTGTTACACTGGAGTTCTTCCTGCTAACTCTGCCAGGGCTTGGATCCTGAGAACTTCATTTGAACCCAGGAAGGGTCAATGGGTCAAGAACACTAAGAACATTTAGAGTAACTTCTCATCACCAAGGGAAAAACAAGAAGGTCTTGAACATCTGACCTTTCAGACCTGGAAGTCAGAGTGTCATAGACTTTCCTGCCCTGGCTGGCTTCAGTGTGATCCTGAGACCTCAGCCTCCTGAGCTAGGGTGATGGGCAAGGGCTACTGGTGCTCTGCTAAATTCAGATGAGTAATGACATTGACAATACAAGTCAACTGCTTATCACAAAGGGTTTGGGGAGCATATTAAGCCTTTCAACATTGGACTTTTCAGAACCCTGTGGAAACAAGGTTACAATGCTAGAGTCTGTGAGGCTGGACATGTGGATCTGCTACACTTAAGCCTGGAGGTCTGACTCCTATTCTGGTGTATATCAGCATTGATTTTTCCAGAGAATGTTCTCGTAATTAGCAAATAGGAAAAGTACTTTGATTAACCCTCAATTTTTTTCCAGTTGTGTGTCTTGTATCAACCCTGGGCACTGTCTCTGAGCAATTCAGTCAAGTCTAACTCTCTACCACTTGAGACACAGCTCCACGTGGGATTTTTTTAGTGGTTCATTGGAGATAAGAGTCTAACAGGCTTTTCTTGCCTAGGCTGTCTTTGAACTGTGGTCTTCAAATCTCAGCCTCATGAGGAGGTAGTTTTCCAGGTGTGAGCCACCAGCGTCTGGCCTATTGTTTTTGACAGTCCTGGGGATTGTTTTTCTCAAGGCTAGCACTCTACCACTTGAGCCACTCCACTGCGTCTGGCTTTTTCTGAGTATGTGGCACTGAGGATTCAAACCCTGGTATTCATGCATGTTGAGTGAGCTCTTTAGCACTAAGCCACATTTCTAGCCTCCCCCTTACAATTTTATCCTACAACTTGCCAAAAGGCTTCTCAGTATAAATCATCTAATGAGATCCCTATAGGAAGGTGTCCAAAGATAAATAAAACAAAGCTCATTCTTGGGAGAGACTCTAAACGTGGGAAGACTGGGACAAATGCCTCCATTTAATTATGTATCATGTTTCAACACAAAAATTTTTAATGATAAATGAGTCAATGTCATAAATTATTGTGTATAATTTTATAATACATGTGCAAAATGTAAATGGGAACGATAATATAAATAAAATAAACAATAAAAATGAATCAAATAAAAAATAAAAAGAAATACAAAATCAATAATGAAAATAATAACATGTAATAAACATACATATGTAAGTATATATCATATATTACACATGTATAGAAATATCTTTTCCATTGCAGGGCCTTCATTCAGGCCATGGGAACTCTAGCCTGAATTTCTTTTCCTCAAGGACAGTAAATTTTTCCTTCACCCATGGTACAAAAGAGTTACCTGGACGGTGAGATCAAATCCCAACAATGGTAGAAATACTGGCCCCAGTTCCAAGACAGTGACTTAATCTTTTAATGGAAGCAGTTATGTTTGTTCAGTTCCATACTGAACATTAAATAAAAAGCAGTGTAGAATTTTGTACATCTATTCAGACATCCTCCCCTTACTCCCAAAGTGCTTCTGGGAGTACAACATGGTTCCTTTTTGGTATGTTTTTTACTGTAAAAATGTTGTACAGAATGGTCACAGTTACATGAGCAAGGTCATGAGTATATTTCCTATTGTGCATTGTTACCTTCTCCTTTGTTTCCCCCCTACCATACTTTGTTTACCTCCCATCTCCACAACTACTCCCCCTACCAAGCTCAGTGACTTAATTTTTTAGCTTTGGCTTGGCACGGGGTTTGAACTCAAGTAGTAGCAAATCTGCACTTTCCCTCACATTGCTACAAGTTCCTGAGTTCAAATTGCAGTACAAGTTCCTGAACTCAAATCCTGAGTTCAAAGAAAACTGGCAGAAATTCCAAACCAGACAGCTCCATTTTTTTTTAAATTTATTTAAATAATCAATTATTTTTATTTTTTCTCTTTTATGGCTTTTTTAGGGCTTGAACTCAGGTCGTGGCAACGCTGCCTCAGCTTCGATCACTCTAGGCTAGGTGCAGCCTCGGGACCCATACCCAATCCTGGAATCCTAGGTCCAGAGGGCTTGCAGAAAGAAAAAAAAAAGTGGGATGGCACAAAAAGTGTCAAGCTGCAGAGGGATGGGGGTTTAATTTTTTTTTTAATCTTTGCACGGTGACCATCCTGGGTCTAAATGCCATGGCTGCAAAGTACACCTTAATTGCCATTGCTGAGGTCTGGCAGGCTATCAGGGAAGCCATAGGCCAACCTGTCAACATAGGCCCTGGGTTCAAATCCAGGTCCTGACAAATACCAATGGCAGGAGATCACAAGACACTCATTCCTATGCATAGGAATATCAATTGAAAGAGAAGTTTGTGCATTGGTCAAGCCTAAAATTGGATGCAATAATCCTAGGTCAGTGATTGATCTTAATTTCATGCTTTATTAAGCATGAAAAGAATAGAATTCCTTTAATTGTGGTATAATAAATACCTAATAGTTAGTAGAAATGTAGTATATGTCATTCAATCATAGATAGGCGACTATGGTGCTTTTTACCAATATATATTTATTTGTATACTACTGTCTGCCTATCCTTGTATCGCTGTTTTGGCCAATCCTGGGTCACGATCTCAGGACCTAGGAACCACCTCACAGCTTCATTAGCTAGAGGCTGTTGTGCTCACACTCACCCATTCATGAATTGGACCTGCTAGGCCCTGAGTTCAGATCCCAGCACTACCAAAAATTTAATCTTGGAGTAAGAAGCCAAGTGCGACACCTGTTTTACTCTTCTGGGAGAGTTCTGGGTGTCAGGCATGATGGAGAACACATCTACAAATCTAGATGGTATGTGATAGGATGTAAACAATGTAATACATAGTTAGGATGCATCACAGTCAATAAAATAAACGGTAAATAAATGAAAAAAAAATGTAATGTATAACCACACCAAACATAATATAGACTGAACATCTGTATGGAAGTTCAATCCTATCTTTAAAATGTATATAAAGAGTACATTTTCCAGGTCTGGGGCTTTAATTCAGGCCTATGGAATAGGCCTGACTTACTGGTCTTCAAGCAGGGTGAGCCTCCCCTTCTCCGACAGTGCAATAGAGTTACCCAGACCCCGGGTTCAAATTCCAGGACTTGCAGACAAAAAATGGCACACATTCCAAGCCAGGCAGCTTCTTTAGCATTTTTAATATTTTTTAAGTTCACTTCGCCTTTATTTGATACATATTGATTTTATAACATGAGAGTTTTTCAAAAAATGGGTCTAAACTTTTACATTTCAGCATAGCACATTGGTGTTTCTATTTTCACCATCTGCCCTGAAGAGTGAGAATGAAAATAAGGACATCATTTCTCCCTAGAAGGTCGGGACTGTTGAATTTATTTCTATTTAAAGTTATTTCTACAATTATAAACTCTCTGCATTTGTGTCATATGAGGTTTCTTCAGTGCCTACCACGAAATACACTAGGGGAGTCCTCATAGCACAAAAGGTAGGATTTCTGAATAAAACCTCACTTCTGTGAGGACAGTAGGTACTTATAAGCAATTTGGGAATAAACTGGATTGTAAAATGTAAAACGAAAACAATGGGACTGTGATGTAGCTCAGTAGTGGAGTACTTTCCTAAAGAGCATAAGACCCTGGCAGAAAAGTTTCCTAAAGCTCAGAATGTTAGAATTTTATGATCTGCATGAACAAACTTCTTTTTTTTGCGGGGGGGGGGAGGTCCTACGGCTTGAACTCAGGGGTTATCCCTGTGCTCTTCAGCTCAAGGCAAGTGATCTACTGCTTGAGTTACAGTGCCACTTCGGTTTTCTAGTGGTTTACTGGAGATAAGAGTCTCACAGACTTTTCTGCCTGGGCTGACTTTGAACTGCCGAACTTAGATCACAGCCTCCTGAGTAGCGAGGAATATAGGCATGAGTCACTGGTGCCAGGCACATGAAAAACATCTTAAAGATTGATTCTGAGAAAAGAAACTTGGAAAACACTTTTAGTATAAATAATTTATAATGCCATGGTTAAGGCACTAATTCAGAAGTATTTGTTCATTGGCTGGTTTCTTAGTTTATTTAAATATATATATGCATTATTTATATATATATATATATTATTAAAAACATAACTTTGAAGTGTACCTAAGAGCATATGTGCTCATGTAAAGTTATACAAATGAAAAAGCTTTATTTTTCTTTTCAGTTTGGTTGGTACCATAAATTAGGTGGGATTTGTGTATTGTTTTGTTCTCTGTTCCCCCTACCCTCTCTCCTCACATTTGAACTCAGCTTGCTCTTTCTTGGCTTCGTTGATCATAGCTGATTTTCTACCACTTCAGCTATACCTGTAGCCTGGCATTTTGCCAGTTAATTGGAGATGATGTCTCTCAGGCTTTTCTGCCTTCATTGGCTTTGAAATTTCATCTTCCAGTTCTCAGCCTCCTGAGTAGCTAGGATTAAAGATGTGAGCCACTGGGGTGCCTAGGGATAAATTAGACTTTGGTTAGTGTATTCTTTGCGTTTTTCTTAGCATGGGATCATCTACTATAGAATTTCTGTGAATGACCTGGGTCTGAAGTAAGATATATAATACATATGCAAATCTGTATAATTTTCATAAGATGTAATAAATTTAATATGTGTTATAAGTGTATTAATAGTCAATAAATATAATGAATTCATAATACATAACATAAATACACTCAATGCAATATGCAGTAAACATAAGTATGTAGATATTAATCACTTCAAATGTGAATGAATATTAATTAACAGGGTGGGGATGGAATTCAGGCCTAGGGAACAGGCTTGAATTGCTTGTATTCAAGAGGGTGAGTTTCTTAAAAAATGGCAAAACCTCCCATGCTCCTGGATTGGAAAGATTAACATCGTGAAAATGGCAATACTTCCCAAGGCTATCTACAAATTCAACGCAATACCTATCAAAATTCCACCCTCATTCTTCAAGGAAATAGAAGAGGCAATCCAAAAATTCATATGGAACAATAAAAGACCCCGAATAGCAAAAACGCTCCTCAACGGAAAGAACACTGCTGGAGGAATATCAGTACCAAATTTCAAACTCTACTATAAAGCCATAGTAATCAAAACAGCTTGGTATTGGCATAAGAACAGACCTCAGGACCAATGGAATAGAATTGAAAACCCAGAAATGAACCTACAGACCTATAGCCATCTAATCTTCGATAAGGGAGCTAAAACAATAGAATGGAAGACAGACAGCCTCTTCAGTAAATGGTGCTGGCAAAACTGGTTAACTACATGTAGAAAACTAAAGCTAGATCCTTATATATCACCCTGCACCAGAATCAACTCCAAATGGATCAAAGACCTTGAACTCAAAGCAGACACTCTGAAAACATTACAGGATGGAATAGGAGAAACCCTGGGTCTCCTTGGCACAGGCCGAAATTTTCTGAATAAAGACCCGGAAACACAACAAATCAAAGAAAGGCTGGACAAATGGGATTGTATAAGGTTGCAGAGCTTCTGCAGGGCAAATGACATAGCTAGCAAGATCAATAGGAAGCCCACGGACTGGGAGAAGATCTTTACTAGCCATACAACGGACAAGGGTCTCATATCTAAAATATACTTGGAACTCAAAAAATTAAACCACCCAACAACAAATCCTCAAAGAAACAACTGCCCAATAAGTAAGTGGGCAAAAGACTTAAAGAGAAGCTTCTCTGAAGAAGAAAGAAGGATGGCCAATAGACACATGAAGAAATGTTCAACATCGCTAGCCATAAAAGAAATGCAAATCAAAACAACATTGAGATATCACCTCACTCCAGTTAGAACGGCAAAAATCAAGAACTCTAACAACAACAGATGCTGGAGGGGATGTGGACAGAAAGGAACCTTACTTCATTGTTGGTGGGAATGTAAACTTGTTCAACCACTTTGGAAAGCAGTATGGAGGTTCCTCAAAAGACTCCACATAGAGCTCCCCAATGACCCAGCAATCCCACTTTTGGGCATTTACCCAAATGATCACAAACAAGGCCACACTAAAGCTACCAGCACAACTATGTTTATTGCAGCATTATTTACCATAGCTAAGACATGGAACCAACCCAGATGCCCCTCAGTAGATGAATGGATCAAGAAGATGTGGTATATATACACAATGGAATTCTATGCCTCCATCAGAAAGAATGACATTTCCCCATTTGTTAGGAAATGGAAAGGCTTGGAAAAAATTATATTAAGTGAAGTAAGCCAGGCCCAAAGAAACATAGGTCCCATGGTTTCCCTTATTTGCAATATCTAGTATAGGTATGAGTCAAGCGGAAAAAGTCAAATAATGTGATGTTAGGAAAACGAAACCTCAAATATGTATTTTAATGTTTTTGTTTCTTTCATGCATGTGTTTCTAACGCATTTATAATATTATCTCTTTGTTGCTTTGTATGTCCCTCCCCCACAGTGTAACCCCCGCTTTCACTATATTTGATGTCAGTATAACATGTGGAGGAGATGGGGACAAACAAGTCGTTTAAGGATTCAGGTGGACCTGTTGCAACAATGAGAAGTACAAAATGTCATGTCAAAACCAGCTTTACAATGTCGGGGGGGGGGGGGAGGGGTGGTATGATTGGGTGGGAGGGAGGAGGGAGGCTGGGAAGGGAGGTGAAGGGTAAACAAAGGAGGAGGCTGCAATGCTTGGTAAGAAATGTATGCATTATCCTGCCCATGTAATTGTAACCCCTCTGTACAGTATGTTCTCAAATAAAATAAAATTAAATTAAAAAAAAAAAAAAGAGGGTGAGTTTCCCCATCCCCCAGAGTGCATTAGATTTTCCCAGACTCCAAGTGCAAATCTCAGGCCGGGCAGTAAAAAACGAGCATGAAATCCAAGCCAGGGAGCACCATTAGTATTTTTAAATTTTTAAAATTCATTTTATTTTATTTTCTATGTATTTTATTTATTTATTTATTTATTTAGCCAAGAACGGGATTTGAACTTAGGTTGTGGCAACTCTGCCTTACCTTCCATCACCCTAGGCTGGGTTTGTGCAGCCTTTGGACCCACAGCCCATCCTGGGATCCTAGGCCTCAGGGCTGACAGGAAAAAAATGAAAATGACAAGGAAACATAGCCACGAATTGCGAACAGTTAGAGGTTTCTCGGTTTTCCTTCCATGCATGGTGACCATCCCGGGTCCAAATGACACAACTGCAACCTGTAGGTCACCTGGCATTGCTGTCAGCGGGCTGTCAACGAAGCCATAGGCCAATCTGCACTCCTAGGCCTTGAGTTTGAATCCCTGTCATGCCACTTACAAAGGGCTGGAGAGCGTAAGAAACTATTGCCTGTCCATAGGAACACCAGAGGAATGTGATCAATGTTATGGTTGGATGAGTAGTTTGTCAATTATACTAGCAAAAACTAAATCAAGTATTCACAAGATGTGGATTGATTATAATTTATAGTATATTATGCATTAAAAGAATACATTATGTATGTGTGTGTGTGTATGTGTGTGTGTGTGCGTGAGTTTTATCAGTATTGGGGACTGAACTCAGGCCTGGGCGTTATCCCTCAGCTTTTCAGTTCAGGATTAGGGTGGTACCATGTGAGACACAGTGCCATTCCCGGCTTTTTCTGATCATGTGTTGCTGAGGAATCTAATCCGGGACTCACGCATGCAAGATAAGCACTCTCCCAATGAGCCACCTTCCCATACCCTAAAAGAATACTATTCTACTCACTAAATACTCACTAAATACCTGAGAATCACTAGGAAGGTAGTATATGTCATTGAATAACAGGTAGACATCACTGGCAATATCGAAATATATATTTATTTGTATACCACCGTCTGCATAGAAAGGTATTGCTATTTTGGCCAAACCTGTGTCTCCATCCTAGGTCCTGGGATCCACCTGGCACCTGAATGTGCTAAATTCTGCTGTGCTGACACTCACCCATATATGAATGGGGCCTCTAGGTCCTCAGTTCAGTTCCCAGCATTGCTAAAAATGTCTTCCTGGAGTCAGATTGAAAGTATGATACCTGTTTCCTTTTCTGTGCAAGTGCTGAGTGTCATGTATGATATGTATAATATATCTGCAAAGCTAAATGCTATGGAATAGATTTGAATGAATGTAATAAATGTTATAGGTGCATTCACAGTGACCTAGCCTGATATTGTAGTCTTGAAGGATGGTGAGCTTCCCTTTCCTCCACAGTGCTACAGATTTACCCAGACCTGAGTTGGAAACCCAGCAGTGGTAGAAAAATCGTGCCAGTTCTGAGCCAGGGTGCTTTATAATTATTATTTTTGTTATTATTATTTGCCAAGGAAGGGATTTGAACTCAGTTCGTGGTAACTCTGCCTCAGCTTTAATAACCTCAGGGTGACAGGCTGCCATGGGCCCATAGCCAATCCTGGTTTCCTAGGCCTTGAAGTCTTTCAGGAAAACAAACACACACACACACACACACACACAGAAAAAAAGCCACGGGATGGATTTTTTACATTTTTTTTCCTTTCTATGGTGACCATCCTGGGTCTGAATGACACGTCTACAAAGGGTACTTCACCATGCATTGGCGAAGGCTAGTGGGGTATCAGGGAAGCCATAGGCCCATGCAGCAATGTAGGCCCTGAGTTCAACTGCTGGTCCTGACACCTACCAATCGGGGGATTTCCCAAGAGACTCATTCCTATGCATCGGAATACCGATGGAATGTTAGCAAACTATGATTGAGAAGTTTCTGCATGCATTGGTCTAGTCTAAAATTAGACACATTGATCTTATTGAATAGTTTATTAAGCATGAAAAGAATCCTATTCCTTCAATGGTGCATAATAACTACCTAAGAGTTGGTAAGAACGTAGTTGATGTCATTGAATCCTAGGTAGATGTCTCTGGCACTCTATATAAATATATATTTATTGGTATACTACCACTTGCCTATCCATGTATGGCTATTTTGTCCACCCCTGTGGCTCGATGTCAGGGTCTGGGAACTGCCTGGCAGTTTCCTGGACTAGAGGTTGCCATTTTGACACACCCATTCATGAATTGGTTCTGCTAGGCCCTGAGTTCAGATCCCAGCACTGCCAACAATTGGATCGTGGAGTAAGAAGC
This sequence comes from Dipodomys spectabilis, assembly GCF_019054845.1. Classification (NCBI taxonomy): domain Eukaryota; kingdom Metazoa; phylum Chordata; class Mammalia; order Rodentia; family Heteromyidae; genus Dipodomys; species Dipodomys spectabilis. The sequence continues at coordinate 2,666,461 of NW_024870829.1, read as the reverse complement.
CAAGTGTGACACCTGTTTTCCTTTGCTCTGAGCGTCAGACATGATAGAGAACACGTCTACAAATCTAGTTACTATGTGACAGGATGTCATCAAAATAATAAATGGAATGCGTGTTATCACAGTCAATAAAATAAATGGTAAATAAATGAATAAAACAGAAATACAATAAATAACCACAACAAACAGGATAGTACTGAACATCTATAAGTAAGTACAAATCTTATCATTACAATATATATAAATAGTAAGTTTCCCAGAGCTGGGGCTTGAATTCAAACCTAGGGAGCAAGCCTGACTTTCTCGACTTCAAGCACGGTGAGCTTCTCCTTTGTCCACAGTGCTGCAAAGTTACCCAGACCCGAGTTCAAATACAAAGCCTGGCAGAAAAAACGGCACCAATTGTAAGCCAAGGAGATTATCTATCTATCTATCTATCTATCTATCTATCTATCTATCTATCTATCTATCTATCTATCTATCTATCTATCTATTTATTTTGTGCGATGCAAGGTCTTGAACTCAGGTCATGGCAACTCTGCCTCAGCTTCTATCACACTTGTCTGGGGTGCAGCCACTGGAACCAGAGGCAATCCTGGGATCTTAGACCTCCAGGCCTTGTGGAGGGGAAAAATGCACAGAGAAGAAGCGGTGGGAAGAAGTTTTAACATTTTGCACCATGACCATTTGGGTCTGAATGACATGGCTCCAAAGGTTACTTCACCTTATATTGCTGAAGGCTGGCAGGGTATTGGGGAAGAGATAGTCCTGCAGGGCAATATAAGCCTAGAGTCAAATCCAAGTCATATCACTTCCGGATGGTGGGAGATCCTAAGAGACTCATTCCCATTTGTAAGAATAATGATTGAATATTTTTTTAATTTAATTTTATTTTATTTTTGAACATACTGTACAGAGGGGTTACAATTACATGGGCAGGATAATGCGTACATTTCTTACCAAGCATTGCAGCCTCCTCCTTTGTTTACCCTTCACATCCCTTCCCAGCCTCCTCCCCCCATCGCAATCCTTCTCCTTTCCTCCCACCCCCACACCGACGTTGTAAAGCTCGTTTTGGACATGACAACTTGTACTTCTCATTGTTGCAACAGGTACACCTGTATCCTTAAACGACTTGTTTTTCCCTATCTCCTCCACAATTTATACTGACATCAAATATACTGAAAGCAGGGGTTATACTGTGGGGGAGGGACATACAAAGCAACAAAGAAATAATCTTATAAATGCATTAGAAACACATGCATGAATGAAAAAAACATTAAAATACATATCTAAGGGTTCATTTTCCTAACATCACATTATCTGACCTTTTCCGCTTGACTCATACATATACTAGATATTGCAAATAAGGGAAACCATGGGACCTATGTTTCTTTGGACCTGGCTTACTTCACTTAATATAATTTTTTCCAAGTTTTCCCATTTCCTAACAAATGGGGCAATGTCATTCTTTCTGATGGAGGCATAGAATTCCATTGTGTATATATACCACATTTTCTTGATCCATTCATAATGATTGAATATTGTAAGTGTCACAGTTGAATGAGTTGCTCATGAATGATACTCGTATAAAATTAGACATTATGATTTCAGTAGGCTGATTAATTTTATTTAATATGAAGCATTAAAAGACTACTATTTCTGGAAGTGGTGCTGTGGCTCAAGTGGTAGAGTGCTCGCTTTGGGCTGAAGAGTGCAGGGACAGCGCCCAAGTCCAGAGTTCAAGCCCCATGACTGACAAAAAAACAAAGGTTTCTCTTTTTAAAAACACTACTATTTCTTACAGGGACACATTAATTTCAGGACACTGATTTACTTAATTGTTTATTAAGGATTAAAAAAATACCATTAATTATATGGAGGCATAATAAATACCCAAGAATTGTTTGGAATGTAGTCTATATAACTGAATAATGGATAGACATCTCTGGCACATAATAAAGATATATATTTATTAGCATACTACCATCTGTGTGTCAATCTGTTCTTATTTTGTCAACATCTGGGGCTCAATCTCAGGTCCTGGGAAATGCCTGTCAGCTCAGTTTGCCCCAGTATGGCATGCTGACACTCAATCATTCATGAATTTGGCCCTGTAGGCCATGAGTTCAGATGCCAGCACTGGCAAACAAGGAATCGTGGAGTAAGAAGCAGATGGTGACACATGTTTTCCTTTTCTGTGAAAGTCCTGTGTGTCAGGTATGCAATGGAGTACATATGCAGACCTATATCTTATGTAATCAATATTCTATGTGCCATAATAATCAATAAAATAAATGGTCACTACATGAACAAAACAAAAAATAAAATGAATAACTACATTAAATGCAATATAGAGTCAATATATGTATATAAATATAAATCATATATTTAAAATGTACACAAATAAGATGTTTTCTAGTGGTGGGGATCAATTTCAGGCCTAAGGAACAGACTTGAATTTCTTGACTTCAAAAAAGCAAGCCTCCCCTTGCTACACAGTGCAACAGATTTACCCAGACCATGAGTTCCAATGTCAGTCCTGGCAGAAAAAAATGGCATCTCTATGCTATGGGATGCCCAATTCTTAGGTATTTCATTATTTCTCCATTTGATGAATGTAATTTTTTAAATGCTTCATAAAGTATTGATTAAAATCAATCAGTGTCCTAGAATATAATTGTGTATAATTTTATCCTAGAATCATTCAAAAACTGTCCATTCAATCATGATATACATCACATTCCATTGGTATTCATATGGATAGAAATGAGTTTTTAGGATCTTCTGCCATTTGGAGGTGGCAGGACCAGGATTCAAATTGTGGGCTCTAGCTCCCACTACTTAAATCCGAAGATAGGGAACTCACTGGTCTGCTCAAGAACATCATCAAGACCAATAATTAAGCAGGCACCAGTGGCTCTCAGCAGTCCTCCATGATACTTACAAGGCTGTGAAAGGAGATTCATGGTCAAAGTCACCCTAGGCTGGAAAGTACTTGAGACCCCTGTCCAACTTCAGTGTCAACAAAGCCAGAAGTAGAGCCAGTGGTAGAAGGGTAGCCTTGAGCAAAAGCAGCTCACCAACTGTGCCTAGGTCCTGAGTTCAATGTCCGGGACTGGCAACAAACAGGCATACACACAAAAATCTGTGCAGCTATATGGCTAAAGCAGGTCTCCCTCTTGTTCACAACTGGATTGGACAGAGTTCCCTGGGAAAGGGGCTGCTGTCATCTTGACTCTGCCCATTCTGCCTGCATCACAGTATACCAGCCATACCCCCATTCTTTTATGGTTCTTTCTGACCAATGAGATACAAGAATCGTGGCCACCCACATTCCATGCTGCCCTGTAGCACCAAGATTCCCTCTGTTGGTTGACACCACTACCAGCAGTTGAGGAAGGTAGAGGTAACTGAGTGGTAAACAAGAGACTCGAGGCGAATTTGGAGTACAATAGGAAATTGACAACTTAGTCAGAGAGTGGGAGAATAGAGGATTTCCCAGAGCCTGGGAATGTGGCCAGCCCATCTTTCCCATCCCAGAGCTCAGATGTCTGAAACAACAAGACTCCATGAGAGAGCTGTGGGCAACAAACTACTGCCAGAACACCAGCAGAAGAAATCCTCCCATCAGACCTTCAGCATTCAAGACAACAAAGAATACATAAAAGGGAAGGATCCCAAAGACAAATACCTCTGGGAAGGGTGATTCAACTGAGGGTCTGGCCAAAGGTGATGCTGACCACTGGCCTCCCCTGCCTTTGGACACAGTCACAGCCACCAGGATCCAGAATGTCAAGGGTCCCGATACCACCAAGAATATGCAGAGGTGCTAGCGACATGTGGTTCCTGCCCTGGACCACAGCAAAAGGAGAAACCAGGTGCTCTATGCCAAGATCCAACCACTGAAACAGGAAAAGACAGACCTGCAGGATTGACGAGAGAAAGAGAAGGAGAAGGTAGCCAAAGTACACAAAGCACCAAAAACAGAGCTAGACATCCACAAGCCACCCATATAGAGGTTGGTTTTGGCAGAAAGTGATTTACAATCAGCACCAGCCCACATGCAGCTCATGGCCCATGACAGCGAAATGGAGCATGAAGCTCTCACCAGCTGCCTACAGGCCGAAGAGCAACACATGGCAGAGCTGGAGATGGTGGCTTCTGTGGTTACTACTTACAGAAGGTGGCCGAAATGTTCAAACAGCTAAATGATGTAACACTTCAGCTCAAGAAAAAGAAGAGAAGCTTCTATGACCTGCAGCAAGTGAACACAGAATTTTAGGAAAAGGTGTAAGCATTCTGGACATAGAGGAGCAACAGGAAGAACAGAATCTGAAAGTTCCAACAAGTGCTGGAGGGGTGTGAGGTACTAAAGAGACTTCAGGACAACCTGAGTTGAATGGTGTCTACAGCGAATCTGGAGACAGACACCTTCTCGCAGAACCTGAGCATTGAGAGGTCCACGCAGAAGGAGGAGCCCTGGTGGCAGACCGAGCAGGTGAACCAACTGACAGAGGAAAAGGAGTGAGGATGAAGATAGGTGCTGCACCTAGAGAATGAGCTGGGGGAACTGAGAAGGAAGCTGGCAAAGCCATGGCCCTCTGTGGGTCCATCTCAGGAGGAGCAGCACCTGCGGGTCCACACCTACCTCACGCAGATGGACTTGAAAAACCTGGAGAAACAACTTCACATCCAGGTACAGGAAAACTAGAATCTCAGTCTCCAGAATGCAGAGCAGCGGGAGCAACTGGGAAGATTGGAGGAGAAAACCAAGGATCCGCAGGACATCCCTGAGACCCCATGATGTGCATGCGTGTGAAACCCACAGCTGGAGGAACAGCTGGCTTTGCTGCGGGACGCTCTCCACAGGGTTAGCAGTGAGAAGGAGGAGCTCACCAGCATCGTGGACTCAGAGCAACAGGTGAAGAAACATCTACGGGAACAGCTGTACTGCTCAGAGGAGAAGATAGAGGAAGGGAAAGAGGTGGCTGAGAGAGAGAGCCAAGTGACTCGGGAGCTCCAGGAGCAGCAGGAGCAGTCCTTGGCCCAGCTTCAGGAGCTCAGAGTCACCTGTGAGCAGCACGTTGCCTCCAATGAGCAGCTGTGCTCCAAGAGGTAGGTCCTGCAGTAGCACCTGCAGAGGCAGACCCAGCTGTTGGAGAAGCTGAAACAAGTGCAGGGTCCGACCAACTGGGTGGAGTAGATGGTGACCCCAAAGTGGCAGGACAGTTTCAAGTGCCTGGACATGATCAGTCCACAGGAGGAGCGCCTGCAGGCCCAGCTGAGCTTCCTGGCTTTCCCTGGGGAAGGAGAAGCTGTGAACCCTGGAGAAGCAAAAGCTGAGGAAGCGACTCTCCTCGATGTGCCCATGGCAGAGAATGGAGATGTCCCCCAAACTCAGAGGGAGGTAGCACTGTTAGCACTCTCGGAGGCTGAGATCCACCGGGGGATACTCCTGCCACAGGAGTGGCGGGACTGCTGCAGGCACTACCCCCTCCCACCGACAGCTCAGTGCCAGATAGAGCTGGAGCCACAGATCCCCTGCCCCATGAGCTGCCACCACAGCATGTGTGAGGATGGCAAGTGGGACACGTGGGCGTCTGAGAAGAAAATCTTCTTCATCCACAACCTGCCTGATAAGGTCGACTTCCAGAGTCCTGCAGATGAGCTACACCATTGATGCAATCAGCTTTCGGCACATATCTGCACCATCCAGGAGTCCCTCCTGACATGTAAAGGAGAGATGTTCATTCTGGATCAGCTGTGTCAGGAGAAAGCCGAGTGCATGTGCCAGCTGTCCCAGGAGAAGATGAAGAGTAGATAGCTGCAAGAGCTTCTGTCACTCCTACACGGGGCTCCAGATGCCAACACAGGCTGAGCTCCCCACCAGTGCAGTTGTTTCAGAGGCCTCAGGCTCCTGGGTGGTCAAAATCAGGGAGAAGCAGAAAGGTTTTGAAGAATTGCAACTTCAGGATAGTGTGGAAACTGCAAGAGGAGAGGTCAAGGTTCCCTGCCCCGTACAGGACTCCCCCACAGAGCATGTCCTGCTGCAGATCCCCACATCCAGAACTTCCCACAGCTGGTGCGCTCAGGCTTGCTGTGCTCTGTCTCTTTTTTCTGTAGACAGATGGGGATGATGACTCCCTATGTGACTTACTGAGTCCCAAAATCCTCAGTAGCCACCAGAACTAGGTGGCCAGGTGGGCTTCTCTAGGCCTCCATCTGCCTGGTGATAGGAAGGGTAAACTATGGGCCTGGTGGAGCAGAGGCTGCTTCGAGGAGGCCCAACTTCCAGGAACATCTAATGGCCCATTGGTGGCCAGGGAAGAGGCCCATGTTATGCTTATCAAAAAGAATAAATCGTTTCCAAAGGGGAAAAAAAGCCTCCACAAACATTTGTTCTTCCAGTTATGGGGCTTGAACTAAGGGCCTGTCCACTGTCCTTGAGCTCTATTTGATCAAGGCTGGTGGTCTACAAGTTGAGCCCCACCTCCCCTTCCAGCTTTTTCTTTGTGGAATCGAACCCAGGGCTTCAGGCTTGCTAGGCGACCACTCTATCACTGAGCCACATTCTCAGCTAGGATGATCTCTTGTCCCCAAACCCATATGGCTATTCCTCAGATAAATAGGAAGTAGGGGCTAGGATGAATATGAAACACAAGTCTGGTTCACATGGAAATATTCCCCTGCCTCCTCTTCGACAACCTTATTTAAAGTTTCTCTTTTACTATTGAGGGATGAGAGAGGGAGAGGGACATCTGAGAGAGGAGTACCAAGAACAGTGGCCCCCTGAGCCCCACAGCCTCCCCCACACAAGTCGTCTTACAGATTTCCATCTTACCTGACTCAGTGTTGTATCTACACTGTCTCCCTACTCCTGCAAGGCTCAGAATGAAATAAATATCAGCCCTGGCCTCAGCCCACACCCAGGGTAGATGCTCCTAGTCCCAAACTGACTTCTATCTCTGACTTCCCAGAGTTAGGCTGGACCCACCACTCACCACTGTGTTGGTGTCAATGATCTCATGGATGGATTTCAGGAAGATGTTCTATGGCAAAGAGCAGAAGCAGCAGGGTGATCAGGGAGGAAGGACCCGGGGCAATTGGTCTGGGATCTTCCTCCTTGGAGCCCTCCTGTCAAGCCAGAGCCATCCTGACCCAAAGCACGGCCAAGGCCAGGGGGTGGAGAAGACAGAGGAGCACGGGACTAGAGGAGGTACTGTTTTATCTTGGTGCACTTGAAATTTCCAATATTTGGCCCATGCCAATCCCAAAGCCAACATGCAATGCCTCTCCTTGTTGTTATTGTCCATGAGCATTGTCCCTGAGCTCTTTTTCTCAAGGCTTGCACTCTACCACTTTAGCCAAGGGACACTTCTTGTTTTCTGATGGTTCATCGAGGATAAGAGTCTCACACAATTTCTTTCCCAAGCTGGCTTGGAAGCCAGATCTCACCTTCCTGAGTAGCTAGGATGTCAGGCGTGAGCCACAAGTGCCCAGCATGTGATGCCTTTTTAAAGGATCTTGGCGAGTCTGTAAAAGGAACCCCAAAGGCCTGGATAGACCAATACCCAATCAAGGAACTGGGATTGGGGAAGGCTGACATTCTAGCCATTCTGTTCCCCAAAATTATAGATGTCAGGTGGTGTTGGATGCATCGAACTCATAGGCCAACAACCACCAGACTTAGTGGGAAAAAGGTAGAGGATACCCAAAGGTTACAGTGTAGAAATCTCTGATTTTGCATGCATATGGGTTGTGTGTGTGTGTGTGTGTGTGTGTGTGTGTGTGTGTGTGTGTGTGTGTTTACCAAGGGTTGAAGAGCCTAGGTGGTAAACTTCAGCTTCTTGCACAAGTTTGGTGCTCTAACACTTGAACTATAGTATTACTTCTTCCCAGCACACACACACACACACACACACACACACACACACACACACACACACAGAGGAAGGTACTAATGATAAGCTGAGCTAGAACTGGGGGCAGTCCTGAGGCATAATCATAGTAAACTCTCAAGCCACATCAGTTGTTTCTCCTTAAGTCCTTCTTGGGCTGAGGGGTCTGGGCTATGGCAGTAAGTTCCATGGAACCTGCCCCTCCATCCCAGCACGGGGACATAAACCAAGTGAAGGACACTATGGATGCTTCTTTGTAGTTGTCCCATGATTGCAGACCTTCATCTGCCCCTGAACACTGGTGAGTTAAGCAGGGCTCTGAGTCACTGGACTCCTGGAATATAGTGACTGTACAAGCAGCAGCCAGCCTGCTTTTGTTCCTCAGCCTACAAGTCTTTCATAAGCCCAACTCAAAACCTGCCCAAGGTGTGCCTGACAAATTCACATTCTTGTAATTCCCTTGTGAGCTGGCGTTAACTGGTTTACCCCTTCTGGCCCAGAACTGTGATCTGAGACGTCGATTTAGTGCTCAGATCCACACTGCACTCATGACAGATGCCCTTCTGATGACCCGCAGATGACCTGCATGCCACAAGGCTTGATCCTTTTCTGGTACTGTGTCCTGCTCTGTAGGCAAAGGCCTTCAAGGAGGCTGCTCTCAAGACTTGTAGGACACATAGACATTGGAAGACCATCAGGAGCCCACTGGAAAGTACTTGCTAGAGCCACAACATGAGGTCAAAGCAGGCCAGGAATTGGTCATGGGGCTCTAAGTCTGGGCCTGGGCATCATCTCTCAGCTCTTCAGCTTAGCACTTCAGCCACATCACCACTTCTGGTTTTCTGGTGGATCCTTGGAGATCAGAGTCTCCCTGACATTCCTGACCAAGCTGGCTTTGAACGGCAATCCTCACATCTCAGCCTCCTGAGGTGCTAGGAGGACCAGCATAAGCAACCCATGCCAGGCTGATCTGGCCATTAACCACAGTGGACTGGGAGCTCCTGAAAGCTTTTCTTTATTTTTTAGGTGCCAGTACTGGGGCCTGAACTCAGGGTCTGGCCTGTAGTCTCTTAAGGTTTTCTCTCAATGAGGACATGCTACCACTTGAGCCACAGCTCCATTTCTGGCTTTTGTTAGTTTATGGGCAAGAAAGTCTCACTAACTTTCTTCCCTTGAGATGGCTTTGACCCACGATCTCGGATCTCAGTCTCTTGAGTAGCTAGGATTTACGGAGGTTGAACCACTGGTGGCATTGGGCTAGAAGCTTTTCTTAAGCAAGAGTTCTTCCCTGCATTTGCCCTGACTCCTCCATGCAAAGAGGGCCTGAGGGTCAGGAGCTGAGAAAAATAGGCTTCCAGCCACAGAAATTGGCTGGGGTCTTTGGTGAAATGTCAAGCTAATCTTTCCCTGGGCCTCATTCTGGGACCCCACCCTCTGCCCTACTTGTGACTCAAGGTGTCATTCCAATGGTTTGCATTCGAAGTAAACTTCCCAGGCCTGGAATTCGAATGCTAGGACTACCACCCACAAATGGAAGGAGATCCTGACAAACTCATTCCTATTCATGTGAATGCTAATGGAATGTTATGAACGTAATAATTAAATTTGCAGTTAATTTATGATTCTATTTTAGAATGCCACACAAAAATTACTGAATTTATATCTTCCATTCTAGCACCATGGTATGATTAAGGATATTGACTGATTTTTTACTAATGATTTTTTAAGTATTAGATGATGATACTGAAGTGAACCCGTCGCAGGACCCCCACCAAAGAGACCACCGAAAGTCAGACGTTCCAAAATGCAAAAGCAAGGCTTTATTCAGTCGGGCTGCAGCTTGGGTCTCTTCCTACACACTGACACAGCGGAGCTTAGGAGGAAGCCCCGAGCTGGAATTTCATAGGGCTTATAAAGGCAAAAACTACAAAGTTACAGTAAACAGATGTGTTAACAAGACATTCTAGGGTGATAAGTGTTGATAGGGGGTGATCAGGGTGATCAGACCATTTGGGCTAGGGCAATAACGGGCAGGGGTTGTCAAACTATTTGGCTAGGGCAGTAAAAGGCAGTGGGTTATTAGACCATTTGGGCTAAGGCAATAAAGGGCAGCGGGTTATCTGTGAAGCAAGGGAAGTTTGTGGCCACAGATAACTCTGTTCTTTGGATTTATGTGAACTCTGGTTAAGTTCAACATGGACAGGTCAGTTCCTGGAATTTATGTTTGCTCTGGGTCACTCATAATTTAACATAAAGGACAGAATGGCTGCTGCCTCAAAATGGAGTTAATTCAAATCTTCAATACTTCCATTCATTAAATGGAAGCATAATTTAATAACTAATAATTTGTAATAATATATAATTTAATAATATCCTCACATTCCCTTTGTCAGTACATATATTTATATATATTATATGAATATAATATATATTATATATAAATATATATATAATATATATATTTGGTGTTACTGTGGCTTGATCACAGGTCCTCGGAACTTCCTGGCAGCTCAGTTTTCTGGAGGCTGGTGTGCTAAGACTGTGATCCCATTTATGGATTGGGCATTGTAGGTCGTGAGTTGAAATCCCAGCATGGCCAATAATGTATTCATGGAGTAAGAAGCCAATTTTGACACATTTTTTTCCTTCTCTGTGCAAGTCCAGGGTCTCAGTATATGTGATATGATGTAATAAAATAAATGATTTATGTGTAATAATACTAAATAAATAAGGGTAATTAATGTCATATGGCATAAACCCATGTATGTAAATAAATCTCATATATGAGTATTACTTTTTCCAGTACTGGGGCTTCAATTCAGGCCCTTGGAACTTTTCCCAACTTCTTGTCTTCAAGGACGGCGATCTTCCCCTTCACCCACAGTGCCACAGAGTTACCCAGACTCTGAGTTTAAATGCCAGGCCTGCCAGTATAATGGTGCAAATACCAAACCTAGGCCATATTATTATTGTTATTGTTGTTGTTGTTGTTGTAATCATTATGATTATTATTTGGTTTTAGGCCAAGCACCGAGCTTGAACTCAGGTCTTGGCATCTCTGCCAAAGCCGATCCTGGGATCCTAGGTCCTGTGTTCAAATCTCAGGGCTGGCAAAAAAAAAAAAAAAAATAAAAGGAAAAGGATAAAACTGAGAAGTTCAATCAGATGATTTCACTTTTTTTCCCTTTGTATTGTACCATCCTGAGTCTAAATAACAATGCCCAGACAATGTACATGACCTTACATTGCTGATGTTTGGCTGGCTATTAGGGAAGCAAAACCGAAATTGGCAACTTAGGCCTGGAGGTTGAATCCCGGGACTGCCACTAATGAATGGCTGGTGGGAGATTCTAAGAAACGCTCCAAAAGACATCTGTACAAATGGAATTTTGTAAAAGTAACAATTACATTAGTAGTTAGTGTACGATTATATTATAAAATTATACACAACAGGTATACTACATTGACTAATTTTCAATTAATACTTTATTATGTATTCAATCATGATACTTAAACAAGGAAGGAATAATTTAATTGGCAATATTTGATAGAAATATATATGCAATTTCATAATTTACAGACATCTCTTGTTAAATCTATGTATCTATGTATCTATCTACCAATCTACACATTTATCTGTTTATACAGTTGTCATTACGGGGGCTCAGTGGTAGAGTGCTTGCCTAGTAAGTAGGAAGCCCTGGGTTCAATTACTCACTACCATTTGCATAGAAAAATCCAGAAGTTTTGCTGTAGCTCAAACACTAGAGCACTAGCGTTGAGCATAAAGGCTTAGGGACTGTGTCTAGACCCTTACTCAAGATCCAGGATGGGCAACAATACAAAAAAAAAGGAAATGATAGAATGCTCTGACTGCAACTATATAAGGATAGGGCTGCAAATACATCTTCACAGAGCAAGCTGGGAGTCTAGTGCTGACACTTGCCATCTAATCTGAATTAGCCAGAAGTAAACTGCTGCAACCCAGTTCTATGGACTAGATGTTGCTGGCTTTCTCACCCCTGTCATCCAAGATACTCAGGGGCTGAGATCTGACACTGGTGGGTTTAAAACCCAGCCCAGGCAGGAAGTCTACGAAACTCTGAGCTGTAGCTCAAAGTGGTAGAGTTCTAGCCTGAGCAAAAGACCTTAGGACAGTACCCCCAACATTTCAGTGCAATCCCCGTGGTTGACTCCCCCCCCAAAAAAACTCACCTCTCTAAAATCCAAATTTGGGCTGTTTGTGAAGTGTTTCTGAAAGAATGGTGATACTGATAAAGCACCCTAATTCTAATGACATTATGTGGGATAAAGCTATGTGATGAGTCTTTCATGAGTTGTTGTGTGCTGAACCCTTCATGGGGTGCATTTTTTCATCTGGTTCTTGTAAAAGCTCCACAAGTAAGATGATTATGCAGATGGGAAACTTGTGGCCCCATTTCATGGCCAAAATTTTGTATGTACCTAACTCTAGTGAGTTGTCTCCTGCAGACAATTGTTTTGGTTTATGTTTCTTGATCATGAACCTTGAACTCAAGGCCTAGCCACTGACACTTACCTGTGGGAATCATGGGTAGCGCCCTACCACATGGAGCCAAGGACCCCCTTGCAACAGAGTGTTACAGTCTAGGCATGTAGTAGCTGAGGTCTGTCATCCTGTCTACTCAGGAAGCTGAGATCTGACGATCTGGGTTCAAAACTATCCCAGACACAAAAGGTCCCATGAGTCTTTTATCTCCTATTCACTACTTAGAAACTTGAAGTGGAATCTAGTTGCTGCTGAATCGTGCCTGTCATCCTAGGTACTCAGGATGCTGAGTGCTGAGGATCACGGTCCAAAGCCAGCCTGGGCAGGAAATTCCTTGAGACGCTTCTCTCCAGTGACCCACCACAAAACTCAAGGGGTGCTGTTGCTCAAGTGGTAGAGTGATTGGCTTTAGCTAAAGAGCTCAAGGATAGCACCCAGGCCTAGACTTAAATTCCCCCAACTTCCAACAAAAGAAAGAAAGAAACCTGAAATAGAGTGCTGGGAATGTTTCTTAGGAGTAGAGTGCTTTGCATGTATGAATCCCTGGATTTGATTCCTTAATACTACACTAGAAAAAAGCCTGAAGTGGCTGTGTGCCTCAAGTGGTAGAGTGCTATCCTTGTACAGGAGAAACTCAGGTACAGTGTTCAGGTCCTGAGTTGAAGCTCCAGGACAAGTGTATGAACACACATACATGCACACACGCACACACACACACACACACACACACACACACACACACACACACACACACAAACACATACACAGATAACAGAAGTGAATCTGTGACACGAAATGATAAAGCACTGAGCTTCTGCTCTGAGCTCATGGTCAGTATCCAGGTCCTGTGTTCAACCCTGAAACACAGCCACCCAGGGCCCAACTAGGAGAGGTCAAAGTTTCAAATCCTCATGAGTTTCACCAGCCCTAAATGACAGGAAGCATAGTGATATTACGTATGTGATTTGATTTAGCAAGCTTCTGGAAACCCAGGGAGGCATCATTGCCAATAATGAATCATTTCATTAGGTTCAGCTCCCTAGTTGTCTGCCAGAAGGACCCTTGAATTAATTGTAGCAGACTGGAACATAGTCTAACAAAGACAGGATAAGTGCAGGGAACTTGGCCTGCCACAGGAGGTGGCACAAATGAAGTCTTCCTGTCACAACAGAGCTCTGGGCAGAGAGATAGATTGAGGTACAAAGAGGCCTTTTTCTCCTGGCCTTCAGAGCCCACCCACACTCCTCACTAATTGGCCTAGAAGGAGTTTTTTGTCACTCAGCTGTACAGGAGTGAGGCCTTTTGTCTGCCTGTTCCAACAATGAAGAAGACTTCTTCCAGCAGTCCCCGATGTGGAGAAAACCTCAGGCTACAATGGGAACAGTGAGAGGAGCCCCGGAAGATGCACTGTCTGAAAACTCTCTGTGCTATGAAATCATTCTATTCAAAGCAAATTTCCTAGCTGGATGCCTTTCATCATAGGGATTCTGGTCCTTCACCAATAGAAATACATGCATGCCACGCCACATACACTTGGTTAAAACTTCTGGAATGAAAGGTTCTGGACAGGAGTGGAGCCTGGCATAGACTCAAGCTCCAGGCATCCCCCAGGAGTTGGTGGAGAACTGGATTCCCTAAAAAAGACAATCTGGTCAGACTTAACCAGTTGTTCTCTGAGAAAGAGAAGTTCCAGTGTGACTGCTGCTCACCACAGTGACCCAGGGCCCAGTGGCAGGATGCCTGCCCTGTGCCCTGACAAGTCCCACCTGGGAGAGCATTTATCCTGCCTCCAGGCCAGTTCAGGCCTGCCATTGTATACAACAAATCTTGTTTCCTCCTCTAACAAGCAGCTCAGTATCCAACCACCATGGGAACCCAGTCCGAGAGGCACCATGGAGGGGAAGCTGCCGAAGCAAGCGTTTGGAAAGGAGCAGAGATTACAGCAGGCAAAGCAGCCATAAAGATGTGTCTGCAAGGAGTCCTTAGCTGGGTTCAGCAAAGAGAGGCCGGCGCAGGTGGGCGGAGCACTTCCATAAAGCTGCCTGTGGTGGATAGATGGCTTCTGATTTGACATCGACAACAGAATAAGGGACTGCAAGTTCAATGAATAGTCTCTGGCCAGAGAAACAAGGTCAAACGCTTAAGTTTCTGCACTTCCAGTGGTTCCTGGTATTTCCAACTGAGTGGAAATCTTTCTGTGACCAGTGGGTGCCACGCCACCTTCTGCGGAGTCTGCGTGAGATTGCGTTGGACAAAGAGCTTTAAGGAAGCATGGCCTCAGGAAGGGGGTGTTGGTTCAAGGCTTCCCATACACTTGCCTGCACCTTTATAGCCTCTACCTTTATTCTTACTATATTCTTCTTGGCTGTACATTCATTGCCTTTATTTTCATTTTGGCTATTTTTCTATTGATCCACGAACAGAGCATGTTGTATTTTTCCAGTCCAATAGAGACGGCTTCTCTAACTAATAAACACTAAGGCCAAAGATTAAAAGTTGGCAATGCCCCAATCAATCTATCATCTGATGTGACGGTGCCTCCAGGAACTACAACTTCACAAGCGGTTTTGCAGCTCACGCATAGTAAATATAGAGACTTAAAATTTCCAGATATGTCCAATAGATAAAATCAATGAATTAAACTAAGTTAGAAAGAGTTATCCCAGTAGTTCAGAGAGTTCTAAAAAAGAAGGGACCTCTGATTATAAAAGAAAAAGAAAGATTCTCCCAACAGTTATGATTAAGTTTAGTCCAACTTACGTTATAGGGAATAGATGGTGTTTTCACACAAAATATAAAGTTAGTAACATATTTCCTGAACCAACCAAGAACCATTTCCTTATACAGGAGCTTACAAAGATGAAATTAGTTGGATAAAATTAAAAAGAGTACAATGTAAGTACAGCCCTGTCTTAGGTTTGTTAATTATTAAACATAAAAAGGCTGAATAGATGACGTATTCTATTAAACAATATGCTAGACTTGTTTCACACCACTTAGCTTAAACAGTTGGTGGGATAGTCATCAATTTTCATGTAATTCATCAATGCTTTGCCTTTAAAAAAATTGATTACATGCTTAAATAAACAAGGAATCTATGTCACAATCTCACACTGTATAAAAATGTTAATTCTCCTCAATAAAGATACACTCAGATGCAACTCTTTTGAGGCTGTGTCTGTTTGTCACTTCGCCGACTCCTTTGCCCACCTATCCTGAGATCCCTGTCCCATCAGTCCTAGTGCTCCGGCCGAGCTGGTCCGTCGCACTTGCATACATACATGGAGAGACATGTTGTTACTGGCTTTTTTTTATTGCCATGTCCGGGGGTTTTACTATGAGCCTAGGCACTGCCCCTGAGTTCTTGTGCTTAAGGTTAGCACTCTGCCCTTGAGCCATAGCCCCATTCATGGGGATTTTTTATTCCTGTAATCCCTCAGAAATAAGAGTGTGGTGGATTTTCCTGTCCTGGCTGAATTCAAACTGGCATTCTCTACCTCTCAGCCTCCTGAAGAGCTAGGATTATAGATAGGATCGACTGACACTTGGCTTTCTTTTCTTCTCATTCTTTCCTTTCATCCTGACAATCTGAAATCTTCACAGTGTAATTTCAATGGCTTGCATTTTGAAGTAAAATACCAAGGCCTGGAGTTGAAGTGCCAGTACTGCCACCTACAAATGGAGGGAGATCTTGAGAAAATCATTCCTATCCATGGGAATGCCTAATGAAATATTATAAAAGTAACAATTAAATTTGCAGTTAGTTCATGATTCTCCTATAGAATGCCACACAAAATTATTGGATAATGTCTTCCATTCTAGCACCATGGTATGATTCTCCCAATTAGGGAATACTGACTTCTTTTACATTAATGCTTTAATAAGTATTCAACCATGATACTTCATTAAAAGGAGGCATAATTAAATAACTAACAATTCATAATGTATATAATTTAATATTCTCACATTCTCTCTCTAATATATATAGCAAACTACACATCTATGTATGTATGTATGTATGTATGTATGTATGTATGTATGTATGTATGTATCTATCTATCTATCTATCTATCTATCTATCTATCTATCCAGCACTACTATTGCTTGATCACAGGTCTTCAGAACTGGCTGGCAGTTCAGTTTGCCAAAGGCTTTTGTTTTACAACTGACCCATTCATGATTTGTGCATTGTGGGCTGTGAATTCAAATCCCAGCATGGCCAAAAGTTTATATGTGGAGTCAGAAGCCAATTTTGACCCATTTTTTTTCCTTCTCTGTGAAAGTTGTGTGTCTCAGTATGATGTATAATCCATATGTAAATAATCCATGTGATAAGATGTAATAAATGAAACAAATGTTATATATTAATAGTGCTAAATAAAATAAATAAAAAATAAATAAGGGTAATGTCATAGGGAGTAAACACATGTATGTAAATAGATCTCATATATGAATATTATTTTTTCAAGTGCTGGGGCTTGAATTCAGGCCCTGGAAACTGGTCTGAAATTCTTGTCTTCAACGATGGTGAGTTTCTCCTCCCCTACAGTGCCACAGATTTAATCAGATCCTGAGTTGAAATCCCAGGCCTGCCAGAAAAATGATGCAAATTCCAAGCCAAGGTCTTAATTTTTTTTTGACCAGGAACATGCACTGTCTTGAAAGCACTCTCTGTGCTATGACATCATTCTATTCAAAGCAAATTTCTTAGCTGGGTGCTATTCTTCCTAATGACTATGGATGTTCACTGATAGAAATACATGCATATATACACAGACACATGGAATTACTGGCTCTTTCTTTTTAGTGCAGGTCCTGAGCTTGAACTATGAGCCTAGAAATTGTCGCTGAGCTCCATTTACACAAGGAATTACTTTATTGTGCCTTAATCCATGATACTTCATTAAATGGAGGCATAATTAAATACCTGCCGCGGACCGGCAATGTCGGGACGATGGAGGACACCTAGTGGAGGAACTGGAATAGGTGGGGAGATGGCAAACAGACAACTCACACACAAGAGGAGTGGATGCTGAGTGCGATTTAATGCAGAGGATAACAAGCTTTTATAGCAAAAGTCTCCATGAGAAAGGGCAAAATGTTACACAATCTTACTGCAAGGCTTCGTTCTTGGGTATTCACCAGCTGGTCGCCTGATCTTGTTTTTTGGATGACGAGCTATGACGATAGGCACTTGTTTTCAGCTTTACCTCTATTTTTAAGAAATACAATGGGTTTCGATGTTTATCACCAATTAACCATTAACCAGAGCATATGGGCAAGGTGTTGAACAGAAAGGCATGAACTCTAGTACTTCATAGTTACTTTTGTTTAGTTTTGTACTTTATACGTTTTAAATCTTTTCTAAGCAATTGTGCTTAGAGGGTTACCAATTTGTGGCCAAAAATCATGATATTCACTATACTTAATTAAATCTGGCCATATATCAAATTTAAGCTCCTAGTGTCTTTTCTGTAAACCTTTCACATAATCGTTTACTCTTTTCTATAGAGGCCTTAACTGTCTCATAAGATCTTTCTTGTTCCTTCTTTAATAGTAAGCACCAATGAGGCCTAGATCTAGCAAGTCTCTCAGTAAATGAAAGAGAGTAACAGGAAGTTCTTTCTCCTAAGTAGTTTTCCCAATGGTTGCCATCCTTGTCATATACACCTGTTAAAGGCTGGATCTGGGGGATGTCTTTGGGGTCCTCTAGATAATGGAGGATCCCACCATTTTCCTCTGAAAAGCCATTGCCACCTTTCATCTACCAACCTTTTAGGAATCTTATTTAGCTTTTGGTCTAAATATCCCTCTACATCTTTCTTATCTACAGGATATCTATATGAATCTATTGTATATGTTTTAGAATTAAAGGAATAGCCATACACTCTTTCTGCTCTAGCTGTGCCTACAGCTTCTTGTAAATCTCTTACAAACAATTCCTTCTGCTGAAGTGACATCATGAAACCCCCAATACTTTTATATTTACTTATGACTTGTCTACTAGCCTCCATAAGAGGGGCTTTCAGGGTAGCACTTAACTCTGGTGAGTTAGTCATATTCTCAGGACACTCATCGGATGTTGGAGTCATCAACACTTTTAAGAAAGAGCCTTGAATAAGGGAACGTTGAGCATGAGTGAGTACAATAAGCAGCAGGAACAGTAAAAGCTTAATAGGCACTCTTAACAGGAACAAAAACACATCTTTCCCAGGGGCTTGCCAGCCTTTCCAGGGGGTAGGCCTCTTTGAAGCCCCATTCTCTGAGGTAGACTTCAGTGAAGTCCCATTCTCAGAGATAGGCTTCTATGAAGCCCCATTCTCAGGTCTGAAAGTAGGTTTCCCATGCTAAGCAGACTCCACCGGAGTAGGCGTGGCAAATACCTAATAATTATTAGTAATATATTACTTGTAATTTAGTTATATATAGACATCTCATATTCTATATATTTATATTTAAATGTACAGTGGAATGTACATATACATCTCTATCTCTTTCGCTCTCTCTCAATATATTTATATACATGTATTTGCAGCAATTTACACGTCTATCTATTTATATATTGGCCACTCCTGGGGCTAGAACTCAGGTCTTGGGAACTGCCTGGCATTGAATTTGTTTGAGGCTGCTGTGCTTAAACTGACCCCTTGATGAAATAGACATTCCAGGCACTGAGTTCAAATCCCAGCAGTGCCGAAGTCAAAAGGTGGAGTAAGAAGGCAATGATGACCTGATTTCCTTTCTGTGGAAATATTGTGTCCTAGGAACAATATGTAATATCTATACAAATATATATATGATATATATTATACACGTATATAAATATTATTTTTGCCAGTTCTAGGGCTGGAATTCACACACTGGGAAATGCTCCGGATTT
The DNA here is from genome assembly GCF_019054845.1 of Dipodomys spectabilis. NCBI lineage: Eukaryota > Metazoa > Chordata > Mammalia > Rodentia > Heteromyidae > Dipodomys > Dipodomys spectabilis. Next base: position 2,647,155 of record NW_024870829.1, on the reverse strand, counting down.
TTTTTCTTCTAGGAGGTTAGCTTTCACTTCACCCAGAGCACAATAGATTTACCCAGTCCGTGAGTTCAAATTCCAGGTATGGCAGATAAAATGACCCAAACTCCTAGCCAGGACCTTAACTTTTTTGGGGTGGCAGGCACGGAGCTTGTACTATGGTCGCCACAACTCTGCCTCAGCCTTGATTACCCTAGGCTGGGATGCAGCTTTTACACCCACAGATGATCCAGGGGTCCTAGGACCCGAGTTCAACTCCCAGCTCTGGCACAAAAATAAGCCAACCAAGATGGAGGAGGAAAAACCAGGAAGTTTTAGACAACAGTTTTACCTTTGTTTCCTTTGCACTGTGACCATCCTGGGTCTCAATGACTCAGCTTAAAAATTGTACATAACCTTGCATGGCTGAAGGCTGTCGGGCTGTCAGTGAAGCCTGAGCCAAACCCAGAAACCAAGGCCCATAGTTTGATCCTAGGACTTCCACCCACTCGTTACTATATATAGGAACAATAATAGAATCTTTGTAATGTACCAGTTGAACTACTAATTAGCTAGTCATTGTAGTATAAGATTGCACACAATAAATATAGGTCATTGATTAAATTAATTAATACTTTATTAAGTCTCCCACTCTGATTAATTAATGGAGACATAATTTTAGACCAAATAATTCATATTAATAGAATATATAAAAATAAGATATAGACATCACTCTTTATATAGACTTATACATTAGAATCTACATAAATGTCTATCTGTCTCTATAACTTTATTTATAGATGCATATACATATGTAAATACACACACTGCAATCTACATATCTATCTGTTTATATATTGGCCACTCCTAGGGCTTCATCTCAGGTCCTCAAATTTGCCTTGCAAATTCACTTGCGACAGACTGGTGTGCTAGCATTGACCCATTCATGAAGTGGGCCTTTTAGGCCCGGAGTTCAAATCACAGAACTGCCAAAAACTTAATCCTGGTAGAAGAAGCCAATTGTCCCACTTGTTTTCCTTATCAGTGAAAGTCCTGGGTCTCAGGAATGATGTATAATACATAGGCAAATCTATGTTCTATTTAATAGGATGTAAAAAACTGTATACATGTAATCATACTCTCTAAAATATATAATAAATAAATAAAAAACAAAATAAAATGAATAACTACACTAACTGCAATATGCAGTAAACATATGTATGTAAATATAAATCATGTATTTAAAATGCATATGAATATTATTTATGTGAATGCTAGGACTTGAATTCAGCCCCTGGGAACAGGCCTGTCTTTCTTTTCTTCCAGCATTGTGAGCTTTCCCTTCCCCCACAGTACTGAAGATTTACCCAGACCCTGAGTTTAAATCCCAGGCCTGGCAGAAAAAATGGCACGAATACGCCAAGTAGCATCATAATTATTTAAATATTTTAATGTATCTATGTATATATGTATGTATGCATGTATGTATTATGTATTTTTAGTTTGTCAAGTTCAATGGCAGCTGTGCCTCAGCATTGATCACTCTAGGCTGGGTTGCAGCCTAGAGTTACAACCTGGAGTTGAAGTGCCTGGACTGCTACCTACAAATGGAGGGAGATCTTGAGAAAATCATTCCTATCCATGGGAATGCCTAATGAAATGTTATAAAAGTAACAATTAAATTTGCAGTTAGTTCATGATTCTCCTATAGAATGGCACACAAAAAGTATTGGATAATGTCTTCCATTCCAGCACCATGGTATGATTCTCCCAATTAGGGAATACTGACTTCTATCTACCTATCTATCTATCTATCTATCTATCCAGCACTACTATTGCTTGATCACAGGTCCTCAGAACTGGCTGGCAGTTCAGTTTGCCAAAGGCTTTTATTTTACAACTGACCCATTCATGATTTGTGCATTGTGGGCTGTGAATTCAAATACCAGCATGGCCAAAAGTTTATATGTGGAGCCAGAAGCCCATTTTGACCCACTTTTTTCCTTCTCTGTGAAAGTTGTGGGTCTCAGTATGATGTATAATCCATATGTAAATAAATCCATGTGATAAGATGTAATAAATGAAATAAATGTTATATATGTAATAGTACTAAATAAAATACATAAAAAATAAATAAGAGTAATAAATGTCCTGGGGCTCAGTGGTTGAGTGCTCCCCTAATAAGCCCTGGGTTCGAGTCCTCAGTGCCACAAAACAGAAAACCCAGAAGTTCTGTTGTCTTTCAATCAATTGAATGCTATCCTTGAGCACAAACGTTTAGGGACATTGTCTAAGCTCTTACTCAATCCCCAGGTCTGATGCCAAAAAATGTAGAATGTTCTAACTGCAATTATCGAAGGACAGAACTTCAAATACCTCATTACAGATCAAGCTAGGAGTCTGGTGCTGACAGCTGCCACCTAATCTGACTTAGTCACATGTAAACTGCTGCAACCCAGCTCCACGGGTTACTCACGTCATCCTGGCTCATGCCCGTCATCCTAGCTGCTCAGGGGGTTTAAAACCCAGTCCTGGCAGGAAGTCTGAGAGACACCTAAAAATGTGGCTCCAAGAGGTAGATTTCTAGCCTTGAGCAAATGTTATTAGAACAGTATCCCCATGCTTTGACTTCAAGCACCATCGCTAACATCCCCTGCCCCAAAAGACACCCCACTAAACCATTAGATGTGAACTTGTATGGTTTGTAAAATTTGCCTCAAACAATGGTGATACTGATGAAAGCACCCTAAATCTAATGACACCTTGTGGGATGGAGCTATGTGCTGAGTCCTCCATAGGGTGCTCTGTTCTGAGTCCTGCACAGGGTGCTGTGTGCTGAGTCTTTCATAGGATGCAGTGTGTTGAGTCCTGCATTGGGTGCTGGGTGCTGATTCTTTAACAGGATCTTGTGTGCTGAGTGGTGCAAAGAGTGCCATGTGCTGTGTCCTTAACCGGGTGCATTCTTACATCTTGTCTATGTAAGAGCTCCACAACTTAGATGATTATACAGACAAGAATACTGAGGCTCAGAAAGGTCTCCATGTCAGGGACAACATTATGTATTACTGAAGACTAGTGAGTTGTCTACAGCAGACAATGGTTTGGTTTTGTTTTCTCTCAGTCATGAACCTTGAACTTAGGGCTTAGGCGCTGACCCTTACCTCTTGGGCTCCTGGTTAGCACTCCACCACGTGGAGCCATGGACCCCTTTGCAGCAGAGCCCACAGCCCACAGTCAGTAGCTGAAGTCTGTCATCTTGCCTTCTCCGGAAGGTGAGTTCTAAAGATCTGGGTTCCAAACTATTTCAGACACAAAAGGTACCATGAGACTATTATCTCCAATTCACTACTAAGAACCTGAAGGGGAAGCTGAGTGCTTTTGGCTCATGTCTCTCATCCTAGCTACTCAAGAGGATGAGATCTGAGGATCATGGTTCAAAGCTAGCCTAGGCAGGAAAGTTCTTGAGAAACTTAGCTACAATGAACCACCAGAAAACCAGAAGTAGCTCTTTGGCTCAAGTGGTAGAGCACAAGACTTGAGCTGAAGAGGTCAGGGACAGCACCAAGGCCAAGACTTCAACTCCTTCAACCGACAACAACAACAATAAAAAAAGACAGAAATAAACTAACGAAGCTGAAGTAGAGGGCTGGGAATGTGCTTTAGTGGTAAAGTGCTTTCCATATATGAAATTCTGGGCTTCATTTTCTCAGGACCACATCACTAGAACAAAGCCTGAAGTGGCTCTGTGGCTCAAGTGGGAGAGGGATATCATTATACAAGAGAAACTAGGCACAGTGCTCAGGGACTGAGGTCAAGCTTCAGGACTCATGTATGTGTGTGCACGCACACACACACCCGCGCACACACACACCATCGTGCACACACACACACACACACACACACACACACACACATACATTAACAGATCAGAAGTGATATTGTTACACAAAATGGTAAAGCACTGGGCTTCTGCACTGTGCTCATGGTCATCACCCAGGCCCTGTGTTCAACCCCCAAATCTAGCCACCCAGGGCCCAACTAGGAGAAGTCAAAAGTTTCAAAACCTGATGAGCTTCACCAGTCCTAGATGACAGGAAGCTTTGTGATATCCAACATGTGCTTGGATTTCCCAAGCTTCCAGAAACATAGGATAGGCATCATTGGCCCAACATTGCCTGCAATGAAATGTTTCCTTATGTTCAGTGCCATAGTTGTCTGCCTAAAGGACTCCTGAATTTTATTGAGCACTGTAACTGAACAGCGGAATATAGTCTCATAAAGGCATGATATGTGCACAGAACTTGGACTTCCATGGGAGGTGGCAAAAATGAAAGCCTCCTGTTAAAACAGAACACTAGGGAGAGAGATTGCTAAGGGTACAAACAGGCTTTTTTCTCCTGACCTTCAGAGCCCACCCACGCTAATCCTCACTAACTGGCCCAGATGAAGTTGGTTTTTACCCAGCTGTACAGAAGTGAGGTCTTTTGTGTGCCTGTCCAGACAACGAGAGACTTCCTCCAGCAGGCCTTGGATGCAAAGAAACTCTCAGGTTACACTGTAAACAGTGAACGGAGCCCCAGAACATGCACTTTCTTGAAAGAAGTCTCTCTGTTATGAACTCATTGTATAGAATAAAATTTCCTAGGTTGGTGCCATTCATCATAGCTACTCGGGAATTTCACCTATAAGAATACAATACATAGACAAAGACATGGAAGTACAGGCTCTTTTTGAAGGGGCAGGTCCTGGGGTGGAAGTATGAGCCTATGAGTGGTCCCTGAGCTCCTTTTGCTCAAGGATAGTGCATTAAGCTTGAGTCACAGACTCACTTCTGGGTATTTCTGTGATCTCTTTGAAATATCTGTGTCATGGACTTTCCTACACTGGCTGGATTCAAACTAAGATTCTCTACATCTCAGCCTCCTGAGGACCTGGGATTATAGACAGCAGCTACTGGCACCTTATTTCTTCTCTTCTTCACATTTTTAATCTGGACAATCTGTCTTCTTAACAGGGTCATTCCCATGGTTTGAATTTATATGTAATCTACCCAATGTTCTTTATAGGTGCTTTCTCTGAGAAGGATTTTCTCTCCTCATCTTAACCTCTGGTCACAGGTTTGAGGCCAAAAGTGAGAAATGAGTGTCACAGGATTTGGGAGCAAATATCCACAGTACATGCCAGTTCTGTCACTTAGTATTGAGCTGCTGTGAATTTAATGTCTCAGGATATAAGGAGGGATCCTCATAGAGTCTGAATCGTTCCTTTTGCCTATAAAATGATTTAATAATTTTGAGTGCTTTGTGTCTCCAACCTTAAATGTCTATAACACACTAGTAGCATCTTCATGTGAAGGGTTAAAGTTTTGAGGCAGTGAATATTTGTTGCTTGTTTCTAGCAGAGCAACACATGGTGGTAATCCAAACACCTGGTTGGTTGTGTGCTTTTATAAACCCTGCTAATCTTTAGCTCAGGGTTCTCCTCCTAGGCTCTGCTGTGTTGAAGTGTAGGACGAGACCCAAGCTACAGCCCGTTTAAATAAAATTTTAAAACAACTGTAAAGTCTGACTCTCGATGGTCTTCTTGGTGGGGATCCTGCAACCTGGGTATAACATTAGTGGGGGTCCTCCGGGATTCCCCCAAAGACGCCCGAGATCTCAGACTCCAAAGGTAAAACAGCACTATCTTTGTTAATTTGTCTTGTCCTGTCGTTTGTCTGTTTGACTTTCATTTTCCTTTGTGAGGATGGCTGCTCTGATTCCTAAAGGGTTGTCAAAGCTGAGGCGCTTGCACAACAACCCTGAAGGAACTGGGAGAAGTCCCAGATCCTCTTGTGGGGAGGGGGTCCTTGGAACCTTGCCATGTGGGGAGGGAGTTGTAACCCCACTGTGTGGGGTGGGCCGGTGGGGAGGGGTTCTTGGAACACCACCATGTGAATTTGGGGAAGGGGGTCGTTTTCGTGTTGGGTCGGAATTGACCAAGAGGGCCTCCTAACCGAGGCCTAAACTTGCCCACTGGGGCTCTGCACCTTCTGCTGTGGGGCATGGGTGTGGAAACCCGCCATGACAGGAGTCAGTGGACCAATTTGTGAAATCTCCACTTTGTAAGCTTTTTGTGATAACTGTCAGGCCTGCATGTGTTTTGTTTGTACTGTTTATTGATTTTTGGACTGTATGACTGACGGGACTGGAAACCATGAGCACCACCAGGAGTTAAAATTTATTTTTATTTCTGCATGAAATAACTTGTGACTTTATACCAACAAACTGAATTTGACTCTTTCCTTATTTGTAAGCTAAAGTGGAAAATGTAAGGACTCTCCACTTTTTTTCTTGTTCTAGAAGTCAACAAATATTCTTCAATAGTTCTGGTAGATTACATCCATTTACAGATGAGAAATGTAAGGCCAACAGTCAATGTAGTGAGTAAATAATGTTACTAGAATTTTTGTCTGAGCTCTTCACTCTGTGTGCTTACAAAGTGATGGAGAGGACCAATATGAAAAGACTATGGGGAAAAAAGCATACTTTGTAAACGGTTGTTTTAGGACTAGGTTGCCAGTGATGAATACTTGAAACAGGCTGGTGTCATGGACATAAAAAGGAGTACATAGAAATTGTATTAGTGACAGAAACTGAGAAAATCTTAATCATTCATCTTATCTAAGGGGAGGGTAAGAAAGGTAAGAAGAAAACTAAGAAGAAAGGTAAGAAGAAATCTAAAATGCATCCACATCTCTGGTTGGCAAATGTTAGTTATATTCTTGGTGAAAAGGACTACAGGTGGAAAATATGGACTTAAAGGAAAAGACTCTCAGTTCTAAGGTTTATGTTAAAGAGATGCGAATATAGGTCTGTTTAGACATCATCAAAATATCCATGACCTTGAATATGCAAAAGAATATAAAATCGGGGGCATTATTAAAGGGAGGAGGAAAAGAAAAATTCTGACACAAGTGTGAGCAATGTGAGCACCAGTGTGGACAAGACTGGAAGAGAGAGATAAATAAGGAAACAAACAAGTAATAAACACAGATTTACACAAGTAAAGGAAAGAATTTGCAGGTATATATTGAAGAAAATATGATATTTGGATTTGAAAAGTAAAAGGACATAGACAAGTTCAATAAGAACAGTGTTTCGGTGAAAGTCATATTGATAAAATTTTGTGGTAGGAATGTGAAGCTATAAAATTCTGGATCCATGAATTCAACAGATCCTGTTGATTTTAAATGCTGGGAGCAAATGCTTTTATCCTGACCTTAGAAGAATTATACGGATATAACTGTCATGAACTTTCCTTAGAGGTATTTTGTGAATATTTTTCAAGACTGTTTAGACAAGACATTAGAGATTGAACTACAGCACAGACAAGCCTAATTTGTCCTACAGTTCCAATGAGTTACTCATGTATCCACATCAGTTTGGGATTTTATTGCAATACGTTCAGATTTGTTTGTATATCTTATCAGCCTAATCATCCCAAATGTAGGACAAGTAACACCAAGTATTAGGTTAAACATACAGCTTTACTGATGTGACTGAATTGGTTCTTGAATTGATTCTTCTTTAGAACAGAAAATGCTTCAGTAGACATTAACAAATCATAACTGCCATATACTCTATTGAAATCTAATTCTTGTTAGAAATATCTCCATGCTTAAATATCCCTGTCAATCAACCTGCCACAAATTCTTATATGTAGGAAGTGCCATAGTAAACTTCAAGCTTTTATTGAATGGAAGAGTTCAGACATTACCCTCACCATTTAATCCAAATCTTTCATTTTCTCATACACATTGGCAAATAGGGAAGAATTCTGATATAACAATAATACAATGGTGACTTGAATTAACACAACTTCTAGGATCTAGTGTTAATTTGGTTACTTACTAATTAGCTCCGAATTTTGTGGATATTTATATTTCTCCTGGGAAAACTAATGAGCTCCAAGCAAATGTCCCTAAGGAGGCTTTCACTTCTAATATCACTGTTTGTCTCAAAATGCTTTAAATTCTACACCCTCTAATGTGGGCATAGGGTTATACTGTGGAACTTTTCTCCTCAGAGAGTGAGTACTACCCTATTGTTTAACATAGACAAAGTACCTTGATACAGACACTGGGTGTGTGCAAACAAGAAGTGGTAGTTGAACAATGTTCTTAGTAGTTTATAAAGATGAAATTGACATAGAGCAACTATGAACTCAAAAGGAATGTGCAAAAAAGACAAAGGCACACAGTTGAATGTGCCAAGGAAATGCTGAAGTATAATTTCAAATTACGTACTCATGTTTGAGGGTGTGTTCAAAGTACACCTTCAGACAATGCAGTTGGATATCTTGGGGAAAAAACTGCTTTAAACTATTTTGGGATAATTCTACACGTAGAAGCCCCTAACTCTGACTCTAATGAGCCACAACATCATCAACTTAAGGACTATTTTCCAAGTGCAAAGTGCGAAAAAGAGGACTCATCACAGTTAGTGTTCTGTTTGAAGTAATGGGAATCACATAACTTTTCTTATAAGTCTTCATTTATTTAGAGCATTAAAATAGGAAAAAGCCAAGTAAATATTTTTCAGGTACCTAAATTAAGTGGGACGTATTATGTTCGTCTCTTTTTAACTGGGAAGTTATAGATAATGTCTTTTTATACTCTAACTTGGAATAATGATCTGCTGTCAGGTATTTCTTCTTTTGCCCTTCCACTTACAAATTTTTTTATTTAAAGAGACGTACTTGAGCTTGCATTTCTAAATTCTTAAAAATTATCTGAATTTCTTCATATTTCTGGAAGCCTCCTAAATCTTTCTCAAGGGACTATTTTGTCACTACCATTTTTATCCTATATGATGTTTTCCTGCTTAACTCAGTGCAAGAAATACATTAGACTTATCCAGGTATCTCAACACTTGTACCACCATAAAAAACTATCTTACTTAGAAATCATGATTTTAGTATATTTGGGAGGTGGCATCTGTCATTTTTGAATGACCCTAATGATACTTACATGCAATCATGATTTAAACCAATATGCCACTCAGAAGATGAAATAATCCATTAAACACACACAGGGTGGAATTATATGGTTCCAATTCATGAGGAAATGGAAAGACTTGGAAAAATTCTACTAAGAAAAATAAGCAAGACACAAAGAAACAGATTCATTGGTTTTCTTCATGTGTAATAATTAGGTAATATCTAAGATAGTCCTAGAAGATGAGCAGAATGACTCAATAGCTATTTGTGTGTGTGTGTGTGTGTGTGTGTGTGTGTGTGTGTGTGTGTATACATACATATAAGAGGATGCTGAGCAAAATGAACTCCTAGACATGGAAACAGAGGTTTGTCTTTGTGGTTGTTGTTTTTACTGTACTATGTGATTTCATTTTTCTTTTGTGTTTTCCCCTATGGTTTATTCCCTGCTGTATTTGATGTCAGTATCCTGTGTATTATATACACATTTATCTTAATTTGGCAACGGAAGAGGAACAACAAAATGGCGAGACAAAGAACAAAGGGCAAACCAATGCAATAGCAATACTCACAAAACAACATGTAGGATATTCACATTACAACTTGTGAGAGTTATTGGTGTGAAGTAAAAGTGTGAGAAAAATGAGGGAGGGCATAAAAAGTTCGACTTGTTAGATATTCACTACCTTACAATTACTACAATCCCTTCTATATATCTCCTTGACAATAAAATTAAATTTAAAAGTAAGCTACATAAAATGTAATTTCACTGTATTTCTATGGTAAATAATATTCTATGTATTACATTTTTAAACAAATGAACTATATTTGGCTTCTAATTTGAATTAATTGCCCCTTTCTTTTTCAGAGGGTCATCAACTTGAATGCTATCAAACTATACAAAATTTTCAGAATATACTTGCCATTATTTTAAAAAAAACATTATTTTAGTATTGTCTCATACTAAATAGAAAATAGTTCCATTCTCTGGAAACTCCTAATTTTTAAAACTGAATATTTGTTAAGAGGACAGAATATATGTGTTCTACTAACTACTAATTTTCAAATTTTGAGCATGCCATACCAGAGACATTTAAAGCAGTGCCTGTATGCATTTAATTTAATTCTGCAATAGATGCAGTTTCCAATAGGGCATTACATATTTAAAGGTCAACAGAGAAACTAGCCACGTTCTGGTAGAAGATAAAACTATGAACTATCTATAATAATTAATTCTTATAGAGTAAACATTTGTTCATCATAGTAAGCTATTATTTCAATGACAATCAATCCCAACATTTTATGCAATAAAGTCATTCTAGCCCAACAGTTTCCACCTTGTAAGGTGCACCTTAATATTCCCTAAATTCACAGCATGACTAGCTTATCACTATTGTGAAAAAATTCTACACTTCTGCTAATGTTATGCGCTTTCTATTGTTGAAAGAACACTACACTAAACTTTTCTGCATCATTTTCCCTCTAGTGGTATTCTTCAGATCAGAAAACCTGAAAATATTATTTATACATATTTTTTTGTCTACCATAGATATTCAGGAGGCAAAGATCTGTATATTATGGCTCAAAGCCCACCAAGGTAAGAAGGTTCCTTAGATTCTTATCTCCAATAAACTGCTCAGGAAAAGCCAGACACAAGTAGCACTGAGGTTCAAGTGGTAGAACAGTATCCTTGAGCAAAAAACAGGCTCAGGCACAGTGCCGAGGCCCAGACGTCAAGCCCTAGGACAAACAAAACAACAAAAACAAAATGAAAACAAACCCCAAACCTAGAATTTTTCTCATTGTACACAGAGATATATAATTAAGGAAATTTCTTCCTATGTTATGTACAGGTAGAAGAAAAAAAGTTTTCAAACAGTAACTCTCTTCACACCATTTTACACGAAAGTCTCAAAACATTGCTCTTTTTCTAAATTTATAAATTAATAGCATCCATTGATTCTCAACTCTTTCTATATTATACACATTACATGAATTGTTGGAATTATCTATTAATTAAGTCTTAATTTCAACTCTCTTGAAAGAATATTCTAGACAAATAGAATGCTAGAATCATTTGTGAATTTGCAAATGAAAACTTCTACTTAAAAAGTATTTTGTAGTATCCTATAGAATATGAAATTACAAGCAAAAGATATAAATCTAAATGATAATTTAGTAAGGTCTACAAAGTCCTACATTAGATAACTTTGCTGTTTGTCCAGACTTAAGCTTTTGTAATCCTTCCATTATTTCTTTGGAATCCAACAGAATGATGCTAAATTTTTCAAATTTTTGGTTCAGAATCCTGACTTATTTTGCATCTAGAAGTATTCTGTAATGAAGAGAGCATTTAAAACATTTCTGAGGATGATATATGAGTTGCATTTCAATAGGAAACTTGACTTCTCAAAATATAATGACAAAATTAGCCCAAACTTCCAACTGTCAATTCCTTTCTTGTTCTTTGGTTTGTTTTATGGAGGCAAAATTATACTACCTAGTCCAGGGAAGATATTACTATTTAATCCACTCTCTAATCTCCTGTATTAGTCTGAGTGCTAGAATTCCAGACTTGTATCACATTGTCCTGCCATAGATTATTTATGTTTATTAATCGAGAAACATACTAGTAATTCTGAACCTCTCCGATGATCTTATCCACGACTGACTGCTCAAACTGTTTCTGTACAATTTTCAAAGATGTTCTAACATTTGACACAGGATAAGAACATTTTCAGATGCACCAGCAGGGGTCTCTGATTCATTTTTCCATGGATCCAATCCCTTTAATAATTATTACTTGGCTCTTTTTCTATCTCTGGTCTCTACCTATGTAATAGTCTCAAGCTTTTGGGTTGAAAGTTCACTTGACGACTTTCTAATATTAAAAATTATCACTTGATTATAGTCTTACTCAGGATATATTTTCTATTACTTTCTAACTATTTTACACATTGTGAGAGTTGTTTCATATGTGTGTTCACACATATAAGTACTTCTATATGTATGTAAATGTTTGTATGTATGTATGCGAACACCTCAGGCTATTATTCAGCACTCTTGCTCATAACTAGTATCCCATCACTTGAGCCATTCGTCCAATGCAGCTTTTGGCTGGTTAATTATAGGTAGTTTTGCAAAGACTGTTCTGCCGAGGCTGGATGCAAACTGAACTTTCCAGACTCTTTTACATTCTTAGTTTTAATTTTTTCCAGGAGTATGGTTTTAAACTACAAACATTTTTGTGAATGTAAAGTCTAACCTGTAGCCTAGATTTTAACTCAAGAATTCATACAAAGATAGATGAACATACACATTACATATCCTGAGTGTACACTGCTAGAAATATGATCTTAAGTCTGGTACTGCTGGCTCAAAACTATAATCCTAGTTTCTCAGGAGGTTGAGATCTGAGGATTGCAGTTCAGATCAAGCACCAGTATGAAAGTTTTCTGAGGCACTTATCTCCAATTAACCACCAGAAAACTGGAATTGGCACTGTGGCTCAAATAATAGAGCTCTAGCCTTGAGCTGAAGAGGGGAGGGACATCACCCAGGCCCAGAGTTCAAAACCCACAACCATCAAAAAACAAACAAACAAACTAACTAAAAAAGAAAAAGAAATGTGATCTTATCCACCAGTTCATTGCTGCTATATTTCCTGCTCTCTCAACATGGACTTTTTTCACAGTTGTCCATGCTCTTATATCTGACTTGTTTTGGAACCAGAATTACTCTTCTGTTCTACTTTTTACAAATTTTCATGATTAACTACCATGATTTAGATCTAGTAGAAAACAAGAGTGGCCTCATCCTTCATGTTCCACTTAGTAGTAATGTTTCTCTATATCACTCCCGTAGATCTACATACTGGCCTTGGATTTATTGTTTCAAAGTTGTCTTGTTTGAAGAGTCTTCTATAGTGTAGTGAACCATTATACTTAAGCACAAAACTTCTTTTTCTCCTATTATTCCTATTGTTTCTCCTACTGCTAACTTATGTACAGTTGGGAAATAATGCACAACACACACACTCACAAAAAATGTTTCAGAGAACATTCTTCCCACATAAAATTGGTCTTAATAACAGAGCACTTAGGAAATTTGAGCTTAAAGTAGTCCAGGATGTTTTTTTCATGTTTTTTATTGTAAAAATGGTTTAAAGATGGGTTAGAGTTACATAAGAAAGTTAATGAGAACATTATTTATCAAGCATTGTTACCTCCTCTTTTGTATTTCTTCTACAATCCTTTTCCTCCCCACCAACCCAACTCCCTTCTCCCCTCCTCAAGTTGTAAAGCTAATTTTCTACATAGTGCCTTGTACAACTCATTGTTACATAGGCCATATTGTATACTTGTTAAATCATTTTGTTATTTCCCTTCCCCTCCCTGCATTAGAAAAATGTATATGCAAGATGCAGGTAGCTGACAATAAATATAGTGAAAACAGGGGTTATATACCATGGAGGAAGAAAATAGAAGAGAAACAAAAAAATCACATACTACATGTTAGATACATTAAAAAATAGCAAGAAAGAAAAAGCAAGTTGTGTCCCTATCTTCGGTTCCATTTCACTTAACATCATCTTATATGGCCATATGTACATGAATAAGGTTTGATAAGCCATGCAAATTCCATATTTTCTCATTATGAAGTTATCTCTGAAACACATGTTACCTCATGTCCAAAGATATACTTGTGCTATTTCAATGAAGCCAGAAAACATTCATTTTACCTGGAGTAGCACCATAGATTGTTACTGGAAGTAAGTGGAAGGAACTTTTATTGCAAGTGGAAACTGAGCCCAAGAGAGGAATTGAACATAGAAAAATGACAAAGTTCAAGGTAATTTGTGCTGTCCTTTATACGGTACAAGAAAAGAATCCAAGGCCTGAAGGAAACTGTCCCTGACTTTTTCAAGTGTGTCCTTTACTTATATATAACTTTTCTGTAAACTTCTAGTTGAGAGTATAACAAAAGGAAACAATATGCCATTTGAAGGCCAGCATATAATAAATGGAAATAACTTTGTCTTAAAAGTGTTCTCCTGCAAAGAAACAAAGATATGGGGGTTTTAAAGAGACTTTTGCACGGATATTTCACTCCTGAGATGATTCTCCTGTTGCAGGAGTCAGTTACCCAATGCTTTAGGCTCGTTCTGTGGTCTCCATAGCAATAAGGACTCCAAAAAGCAGGATCCAGAGAGTATGATCAGCAAAAGGAGCCTCTTCTCAAATCAGTGCTTTAATGATGGTCACAAAGAAACATGGTGTTTTTCATTTGCTTGTTTGTTTGTTTAGTTTGTGCTGGTTTTGGGGTTTGAACCCAGAGGGTGGACCCTGTCCCTGTACAGTTGTCTTTCCTGCCCACCTGCCCCTAAAGCTAGTACTATATTGGTTGAGCCTAAATTCCACTTCTGGCTTTTTTAGTGTTTAATTACAGATAAGAGTTAGACTGTCCTGCCTGGGTTGGCTTTAAACTGAGATAATAATAAATCCAAGTGACTTCAACTGTATGGACATCTATTTTTTTTAACTTTTATTTATTTTTTATTGTGAAAATACTGTATAGAGGGATTACAATTAGATGGGCAAGATAATGAGTACATTTATTAACAAGCATTGTAGCCTCCTCCTTTGTTTCCCCTCGGATTTCTCTTTGGAACCAAGAAATATTAGATGAAGTTTATTATAAATCTAATATTTGACATTTTTTAAACGAAGAGAATATGTCAAGCAAAGAAACCATAACTTAAATAACTCAACAAAAGTAGGTGCACTGAATCATTTTGGAATTATTTTTTCTACTTGTGAAGATTACTATTGACTTTGTCATTCCTTTTGGGGAAACTTAAAGTCATATTTGCACTTTTTTGTTGCTCATGTGTCTTTAAATCTGATACTGGATTCTGTCCCTCAGTTCTTCATCTCAAGTTGAGCACTCTACCACTTTTGGTACAGCACCACTTCTGGGCTTAATGTGGTTAATTAAAGATAAGAGTCTCATGGACTTTCCTGACCAGGCTGGTTTTGAACCACAATGCTGTGGTCTCAACTTTCTGAGTAGCTAGGATTACAGGTGTGAGCCACCAGCATCCATCTTATATTTGCATTTATGTGCACTTATTGACACTATGTAGACAAAGAATGGAAATTTGAATCAAATGATGACATTGCAACTTTTCAGAAAAATCGAGGTAGCAATAAATTTGTCCTCCTTTTCCATGCTGTTACATTAATGATTCATGTGTTATGAGACTCTTACATTAGCATCCTCTGCTGTCTGCATTTGTCGACTTAGTATCAGAAATTGTTCATAGAGATATATAAAAGACTGAGATTTTTAGAAAACAAAGGAGTTCAGGTATGAAAGTACAGCATAGAAGGATATACAACTTATCACACAGACATTAAGAATTATCCTAATTAATATAATGCTAAAGGCAATGAGGAATAAGCCTAGTTGATGACTAGTTCTTTAATAACCAAAAATGGTTCCCTAGAACATTTTGTGATATAACTTAGTTATTACCATTTATTCCTTCCATCTGGAGTTATTCCTTCTCTTCTGTAAAAACTATTAATTAGCCTCTGCCTTTTTGGTGCCATGACTTATCAAAAAGATTTCCAAATCTCACTTATGCTACTCTTCTGATTAGCAGTGACCACTCAAAAGCCTGGAATCTTTGAATTTCCAGAATTAATCTTCACCTGACATCTAAGCAAATTCCTGGTATTAATTGCCGTGACTTAATGAACAAATTTTTTGTTTTTTGTTTTCAAAATTGTATACTAATATAGGTAAAGTACATGAATTAGGGATTATTGTCAGTTATCAGTATGGAAGGAGCAGTTATATATTCCAAGTATGAGTTGTTTATTTTGCATTTACGAACTAAATGTTTGTTGTTGTTATTGTTGTTTTGCCAGTCCTGGGGCTTAAACTCAGGGATAGGGAATTATTCCTCAACTATTTTTGTTGTTGTTGTTCAAGGCTAACCCTCTACCACTTGAAACACAGCATCATTTTCAGTGATTTTCTGTTTATATGGTACTGAGGAATTGAACCGAAGTTTTCATGCATGCTAATCAATCACCGTACTGTAAAGCTACATTCCCAGAGCCCTAAATGACTTTCTTAAGATGGCATTACTTTTTCATTCCGTAACTACGTATCATAATTTTAGCCAGAAATTTTTGCTAGAAAAGGATATTGAACACAATACTGAGTCCAGTAAAGATAGATGGACAATGAATAACTGTCACAGTCTAGCCAGAACACAGAGGGGCTTACCTCATGGAGCTGGAAAAACAGACTGAGCAAGATAACTCCTACCCACAGCCCACCTCCAGAATGAGAGGGCCACATTGGTTCCAGCCACATGGGGATGCTGGGCCACCTCCTCCAGCACCCATTAAATAAGTTTGAGAGAGAGAGAGAGAAAGAGAGAAATAGCTTCAGAATTACATTTAAGCCAGGTGCTGGTGGCTCAGGCCTATAATCCTAAGGACACAGGGGGCTGAGTTATGAGGACCATGGTTTATAGACAGCTTGGGCAGGAACATCTGTGAGACTCTTATCTCCAAATATTCACCAGAATACTGGAAGTGGTGCTGTGACTCAAGTGGTAGAGCGCTAGCCTTGATCTGAGGAGCTCGGGGACAGTGCCCAGGCCCAGAGTTCAAGCCCTACGACTGACAAGAAGTGGACTTCCCACCACAAGAAGTGGACAGAATAGCACCCATTGTCCTAGGGAGAATGACAGAGAAGTCAGGCCGAGCTTCCTGCCAGCTCTATTATTTTTTTTATTATGAAGATGATATTCCAAGGGGTGAGTTACAGTTACATAAGTAATAAGTACTTTTTTTTTACAGTGTTACCACTTCCTCATTTTTTCCTGCTTCTCCCAACTCTGATATCCCATTTCCCCAAAGTTGTAAAGTTCATTTCTAACATTGGGTTTAGTGTATATCACTGTTGCTTTGGTTAATCTTTGTCAGACCATTTCTGTGATTTCCCTTCCCTTCCCCAAATCAGATAAACTTTTGTTTCAGACAAAGGGTACAGATATCAAAAACAGTTACTACAGGGAATAAACCAAAAGGAAAAAGCAAATATAAATAACTAAAGTCAGTTCACTATACAATTACCTTGTATCCACTTCTTGGAGCTCATTTCAATAAGCATCATTTTCTATGGTGACATGCATATACCTATTGAGCTGTTGTGATCTTTTATAAGAATATCCTAGACATATTCTAGTTTTTTTAAATGAGTGAAAACATGTAGCCTATGATTCTTTGGGTGTGGCTTGTTTGACGTATTATGTTTTCCAAGTTTTTCCATTTCCTTACAAATGGGGCAATGCCATTCTTTCTAACTGAAGCATAGAATTTTGTTGTGAATATATATGACATTTGATTGATTGATTCATCTACTGAGGGGCATCTGTGTTGGTTCCATATCTTAGCTATGATAAATAATGCAAAATTGACAGAGCTGTGATGGTAACTTTAGTGTGGCCTTGTCTGTGGTCATTTGGGTAAATGACCAGTAGTGGGATTGCTGGGTCATAGGGGAGACCTTCTGAGGAACCTGTATACTTCTTTATGTAGTATTTGAACAAGTTTACTTTTCAACCAATAATGTAGTAACATTCCTTTTCGGCTATATTCCCACCAGACCAGCTTCTGGTTTTCTTTTTTTTTTTTTTGGTTGTTGACCTTCTTTTTTTTATTTTTTTATTTTTATTTTATTTTATTTTTTATTTTTTGTGAACACACTGTACAGAGGGGTTACAATTACATGGGCAGGTTAATGCGTACATTTCTTATCAAACATTGCAGGCTTCTCCTTTGTTTACTCTTCACATCCCTTCCCAGCCTCCCCCCCAAACCCCCCACCCAATCCCCCCCGCTTCCCACCCCCCTGCACCAACATTGTAAAGCTCATTTTCGACATGACAACTTGTACTTCTCATTGTTGCAACAGGTCCACCTGTATACTTAAACGACTTGTTTTTCCCCACCTCCTCTACAAGTTATACTGACATCAAATATAGTGAAAGCAGAGGTTATACTGTGGGGGAGGGACATACAAAGCTACAAAGAGATAATCTTATAAAGGCGTTAGAAACAAATGCATAAAAGGAAAAAAAAACATTAAAATACATATCTAAGGATTCATTTTCCTAACATCATATTATCTGACCTTTTCCACTTGAATGATACATATACTAGATATTGCAAATAAGGGAAACCATGGCACCTATGTTTCTTTGGACCTGGCTTACTTCACTTAATATAATTTTTTCCAAGTTTTTCCATTTCCTAACAAATGGGGCAATGTCATTCTTTCTGATGGAGGCATAGAATTCCATTGTGTATATATACCACATTTTCTTGATCCATTCATCTACTGAGGGGCATCTGGGTTGGTTCCATATCTTAGCTATGGTAAATAATGCTGCAATAAACATAATTGTGCTGGTAGCTTTAGTGTGGTCTTGTCCACTATCTCCACTTCTCTTCAATCTAGTATTAGAATGCCTAGCTACAGCAATAAGACAAGATGCAGACATAAAGGGGATCCAAATAGGGAAAGAAGAAATAAAACTCTCCCTCTTTGCAGATGACATGATCTTGTATTTAAAGAATCCCATAGACTCCACTCCGAAATTACTCAAGCTGATTCAAAACTTTGGCAAAATAGCAGGGTATAAAATTAACCCCCCAAAATCAATGGCTATTCTGTATGCCAACAATGAGAAAAGTGTGGCTGAAATTAGGAAAGCAACTCCATTTGTAATAGCCCCACAAAAAATAAAACACCTAGGAATTAACTTAACCAAAGAAGTGAAGGACCTCTATGATGAAAACTTTAAAATCTTGAAAAAGGAAATTAAAACAGAACTTAGAAAATGGCAAAACCTACCATGTTCCTGGATTGGAAAGATTAACATCGTGAAAATGGCAATACTTCCCAAGGCTATCTACAAATCCAATGTGATACCTATCAAAATTCCAACCTCATTCTTCAAGCAAATAGAAGAGGCAATCCAAAAATTCATATGGAACAATAAAAGACCCCGAATAGCAACAATGCTCCTCAACGGAAAGAACACTGCTGGAGGAATATCAATACCAAACTTCAAACTCTACTATAAAGCCATAGTAATCAAAACAGCTTGGTATTCGCATAAGAACAGACCTCAGGAGCAATGGAATAGAATTGAAAACCCAGAAATGGACGTACAGACCTATAGCCATCTAATCTTTGATAAGGGAGCTAAAACAGTAGAATGGAAAAAAGACAGCCTCTTCAGTAAATGGTGCTGGCAAAATTGGTTAACTACTTGTAGAAAACTAAAGCTAGACCCTTATATATCACCCTACACCAGAGTCAACTCCAAATGCATCAAAGACCTCGAAGTCAAAGCAGACACTCTGAAAACTTTACAGGATGGAATAGGAGAAACCCTAGGTCTCCTTGGCTCAGGCAGAAATTTTCTGAATAGAGGCCCGGAAACACAACAAATCAAAGAAAGGTTGGACAAATGGGATTGCATGAAGTCGCAGAGCTTCTGCATGGCAAAGGACATAGCTAGCAAGATCAATAGAAAGCCCACGTATTGGGAGAAGATCTTCACTAGCCTTACGACAGACAAGGGTCTCATATCTAAAATATACTTGGAACTCAAAAAATTAAATCCCCCAACAACAAATCCTCAAAGAAACAACTGCCCAATAAATAAGTGGTCTAAAGACTTAAAGAGAAACTTCTCTGAAGAAGAAAGAAGGATGGCCAATAGACACATGAAGACATGCTCAACATCCCTAACCATAAAAGAAATGCAAATCAAAACAACATTGAGATACCACCTCACTCCAGTTAGGATGGCAAAAATCAATTACTCTAACAGCAACAGATGCTGGAGGGGATGTGAACAGAAGGGAACCTTACTTCATTGTTGGTGGGAATGTAAACTTGTTCAACCACTTTGGAAAGCAGTATGGAGGTTCCTCAAAAGACTTCACATAGAGCTCCCGTATGGCTCAGCAGCTTCTGTTATTATTACTTTTCTTCATAATGTTCATCAAACTGGGGGGAGGTGGAATCTCAATGTTGCTTTTATTTGTATTTCTATGGCTAGAAATGTTGCATATTTCTTCATGTTTCAATTGGCCACTCATATTTCTTCTTCAGAGAAGTCTCTCTAAATGTTTAGCCCACTTATTAAGAGGGTTGTTTCTTTGAAGATTTGTTTTTGGGGGCAGTTAACTTTTGGGGCTCTAAATATATTTGAGTTGTATGGCCATTGCCTGTTGCAGAGTAAGTAACAAACTTCTCCCATTCTGTGGACTTTCTATTTATCTTTCTATCTATGTAAGTTCTCTTCTTAGATTTGGTAAGGGTTTGTCAAGTTTGTTAATTTATTGAAACAACCAATTCTGTTTTGTTGATCTTTTTATGTTTTAGTTTGTCTTTATTTAGTTATTTCTGATTTATTTATTTTTATTTATTTCTGTCTTCTGCTTTGGGTTTGACCTTGTTCCTGTTTTCAAGAATTTTCAGGTATACAATTAATATACAGACTTCAGATTTCCCCAATTGCTTGATATAGGCACTTAGAGCTATAAATTTTCCTCTAAATACTGCACTTACTGTTTCCCAGAGGAGTTGGTATTTGGTGTGTTCAATTTGTTAATTTTCAGGAACTTTCTGATTTTCATTCTAATGTATTCAGTGCCTCACTGGTCATTCAGCAATGTGTTGTTCAGTCTTCATGAGTTTGGGAATTTTTTTTGCTTTAGCTTTTTAATTCTAAGTTTATTCTGCTGTGGTCTGACAAGATATGGGAATTCAAATATTTTTTCTTTCAATTTGGATAGAATTTCTATGTGACATAGGATATGTTCTATTTTGGAGACGCTTCCATGAGCTGCTGGGAAGAATGTGTATAGTGATGCTGAATGTATATTCTGTAGATGTCTGTGAGGGCTAGGCGTTCAATGTATTTATTTAGGTCTTCAGTTTCTTGGTTGAGTTTTTCCTGGATGAGCTATCCATGAATTTCAATGATGTGTTGAGATTTGTTTTTAGGTTAAGTAGTTTTGGGTTGATGAAGTGGGGTGCTCCAGGCATTGATACTTAGACTTGATATATCCACCTTATGGAGATGTACCTTTATCAATATATAATGTCTCGTCCTAGTAATTTTATTTTGAATTCTATTTTATCTTATGTTAGTAATTTTACTGTGGCCTGTTTATGGTGTTCTTTGCTTGAAAATCTTCCTTCCAGCCTTTCAGTGTGAGTATGTGTTTGTTTTTGTCAATAAAATGTGTCTCTTGTAGATACTACATGCATGCATCTTGTTTTATTATACTATTATTTAGTCTGTTTTCTAATTGGAAAGTTAAGTCCATTAATATTGAGAGTTAAGTCTGTGAAATATCTCATAAGTCCTGCTATGTTATTCACCTGCTGTTAGGCTCTGTGTCTCATCTACTCTCAATATATTTACCTTGTTCACTGGTAGGGAGCATTTTATATAACCAGTACCTGTTCTTCATGATCTTCTCTATGTAGGATATATTTGATTAACTTCTATCCTGCTGATTTGGTGGAGATATATTGTTTCAAGATTTCTTTGTCATGAAATATTTTTATATATACTTTTAATGTAAAGGAGAGTTTGGGTTGGGACCATATTCACAGTTTGTAGTTGTTTGCCTTTAATGTTTGTCATATATAATGCGAGGCTCCCCTTTTTACCATATCAGCTAAGAAATTTGTATTTATTCTGACTGTATATCCTTTATAAATGATCAGTCTTTTCTCCTGACAGATTTAAGAATCCCTTCATTGATGTCTAATGATCCTGTAATGGATTATGATGTGATGGTGGTTTGTTCTGTTCTGGTATACTCTGTTTGGTGTTCTAAAGGCTTCTCTTATCTGAATGAGCCTATCTCTGTGATTTCCCTGTCTTACAATTGGTTATTGTTTTAGGGCTTCTATCTCTTTAATAAAGCTTTATTTTAGGTCTTGTATACCTTCCACGCCCCCACCCAATAAACAGATGGGTGGGGACTTGGGAGGTATGTGTTTTAGCTGTGTCTTCTCTCATATCTTTAATCTAGGCATCCATTTTTCCATTAGACTCTCTTGCCTTCTCAGAATTTGTTTTTCTTTGTGTTTGGAGTCTCCATGAATTATTTTACTGATCTTTGCTTGGTCTTAACTTGTTCACAAATTTCCTTGTAGAGGTTTTGTATCTTTTCATTAATCACATTTTTCAGCAGTATTTGTAATGTATTTTGAAAACTATCTTCTAGGTAACTGATTGTTCTAATGCCTGTTTATTTACTGTGTGAGTTGTATTACCTTGGCATGACTTTTCTCATATTTTTCTGATTTGTTCTGCTCATTTGAAGTATTTCTTGGCTTTCATTTGGGGGATATATGATCTTAATAGGTGACTATCTATGTTCTTGGATGATTTGCCAGGTGTTGCTTTGGTCTTCTGTTGTGATTTGTTTCTCTGTAATTAGGTTTTTGTCTAGACCATTAAGTGTAGGTAGAAGAGATCAGTTGTGAGAGATGTTTTCAAATTAATACTTGTGGTTCCAACGACAATTCCGATTATCCAGTGGTAAGGTGAATTGTGTCTATGTTTATATGTGACTGTCTCTGTTCATGATTTTTTTTTCCCATGTGGCCCTTTCATTTCCACACTGCAGTTGTGTTTTTGAATATGTTGGTCGACAGAGTCACAGCAGTCACCTTCCTGGTTGGGTAACTTCATAGATTTCTGTTTTCTTGTGAAGACAGTATAAAATATTCTTTTGAATTGAATATCTATATATAATTATACCTAACTTGGTGTGACACTCTAGAAATGGATTACCTTCTAGGACTCTAAATCTCTGTTTCATTTGAGAAATCTAGGGTAATTTTAGGTTGTTATTCTGCCACTGTTTTTCCTCTTCCTCTGGTTCATTTATTATATTGAGGATTTTTTTTCACATAATTTAGGATTTGTGATGGTTGTATCAAGTTATTTTTGTTTTTCTGTTTGTGTTACTTTGAAATAGTGATTTCAGGCTTGTATGAATAGACAGTAATAATATAAAATGTGAAGAGCTTAAAGCATAATGAGGCACAATGAAGTCCTAAGTAACTTCATTACAAGCTAGCAACCATCTTGTGAGGTATGAATTATGAAAATAACCATGGGTTGGACCCAGAAATGACACAAAAAGAAAATCAATTCCTGAACAACCGAGACATAAACAATCCTTGGGAAAGCCACAGGAATTTTCTCCATATGCATTGACCAAACATTGGGTGGCCATGCAGGACACGGTGACCCAGTGGCCAGACACTTCCTATCAATAACACCTCAATGATATTAGCCAATCATATATGTATAGCTTAGTTTGCTTAAAATGTTAATCAATCATGTAATTTCTCATGTAAAACTTCCTTAAAGTTGTTTGTTCAATACTATAAAAACTGTGCTGATTCTATGCTAGGGGTCTCTTAGTGTCATGGGTTACCGATTGCACAGAGCTTTGTTTTTATTTGCAGCCTGGAACTTACAAATAAAAGACGCCTTTGTTATTTGCATTGGTTGAGGTCTCTGGTGGTCTTCGGGGGATTGGAGTTTAGGTAAAACAAATGTAAGTTATTACATTGAAAGAAAGAGTGTAGACATTTTAACCTATTTGCTACAAGTAAATTAATATTAAGCAAAGCTAATTAACTCTTATTTATTCTTCAGAGGATGAGTATAGTACTCTTGGATATCTTGGAGGAAAAGACTTTAGACTGATTACCGCTGATGCCTTTCACTGAAATTACTGGCTAAACATTCTTCTTCAGAAAGGCAAATGATCCATTTTCTTTGTATTAGTATTATGAAATCATAACATCTGCATGTTGAATTGTTTTCCTCTGCTATTTTCAATACCATTCTTCATCCATTAGGTATCTAGGGCTTGGAATGACCCATTCCTTAAAATACCTATATTGCTTATATTGTGATATAAATCTCAGTAATATTAATATGAATTTATCTCTGAGTCTCATCTTGAGCTACATTCATATGTAATTTATGCAGTCTCAAGCAAGAAACCTAATTTACTCTTTTCTATTCTTTAAACAATAAATCTATTATCTTTAGAAATACGTTCTAAAGAAAATATGTTCTTTTATATTGTTCCAGTAAACATCATTTATTTCTAGTACTTTTACTGAAATAAATATAAAGTATGGAACATGGAGACAACCCCCTCCCCTTATCACTTTAAAGTATATCCTTGGGGACTATTTTATATATAAAAATAAAAAAGTGCAATGCACATGTTTATACATGAATCATCTAATGGTTATGTCAATTAGACACAAGAACTATCAAAACCACATCAAGTCTCAATTTACTTAAAGGCGCCAACATATTAGTGTTCATGAATATCACTCATCTTTAGAAAATGACTAGTCATAACAAAGTTTATATTTCAAATTTAAAAAATAAAAATTACACCCAGATTTGATGTGAATATCCTGTTTTCAGGAATATATTTATTCAGCAAACAGGGAAACAAAAAATAAGGACTTGTCATATAGAAAGGAAGATGTAAAATCATACTGTCTTTTTTTAAGATGATACATGCAAATCGTGTCATTTATTCAAAGGTACTATAAAAATTCATGAGCGGATTTGTGATCAGAAGTGATAGGTAAGCAAAGTAACTGGAAAACTGTATTTGTAAATAGTGATTTCAATATATAATGACGTTTTCAATAAATAAGCCTATAGATGATGATTTTGTATCTGTAATACACATCCAGTATTCTCCATTTTAGACATTCTCCCATTCTTTTACCTCAGTTGTTGATCAATATTCTTCTACTTTCATGATGTCAATTGGTACTATAGTAACAAGGTGGGTGTTCTCTTGGTTTCTACATCCAATAAATTTTAGTATTTTGCAACGGTGTTTAAATTCATGGAGTTTGACTTGGATGTGAAGTTTGAGGATACTGTATTGAGGGTATTAATTGGCCTGAAGCAGCCAGGAACCTATTGTGAATACACAGACACACAGTATACTAAGAATTAGGGACTTGATCTCGGGGAAAGATAAAGGTCCAGGGAAGTTCTTGAAGCTGAGATAAAGCAATGCAGCAAACATCAATCAACTATCATTACAAGGGAATGGAACATATCTCTGATGTGTCTGGGTGGCAGCGGTGTGTGTGTGTGTTGTTTGTGTGTGTGTGTGTGTGTTTGTGTGTGTGTGTGTGTAGAGAGAGAGAGAGAATTTTAGTGTGGCTTCTATATTTCCAGTCCATAGAGCATTACTTGTTAAGGAGAAGGTGCCCTTACCAGAGCTCTGATACCACTGTCATCACTTTCTACTGCAAAAACACACTTGCTTAATCTCTAATTAAAAAGGGAAAAATAGACTTCCGGACCAAGATGGCGACGGGGCAGTAGGGAAACGCCACAGCTCTCTCCAACCAAAAAGAGAGTTCGAGTTCCAACGTTTAATCTCCCCAAGAGACCGACAACAACAAAAAGATGAACACTCAGAGAAAAACCAGAGGTGGAAAATAACAAAAAAAGAAAGAGAGGAAAAGAAGAAACTCAGAACAGAGACGAGCGAAGACCCCTCCCCCAACCTTTACTGGCCGCGCTGCAGTGCGCCAAGCCGCCAGCCAGCCGGCCCGGCGGGGGCTGCCGGAGCCACAGAGACACAGGGGGCTGCTTGCAGATCACTAGGTACCGGATTGCAGAACAGCGGATCGCCAGGAACAGAGAAACCTACCAGCTGGGAGTCTCCACGAGGATCCCACCCCCACCCCTCACTCTCCACCGGAGCGGAGAGGCTCCATCCCGCCAAAGCCGCCCGGCACCAGCAGCACCACAAAGGGACCTGTCAGCAGACCACCCGCCCAATCGCGATTGCAACTACCCGGCAGGGGGCCGTCCAACCCAGCCCGCAACCACCCCAACTGAACTCGGATTGCAACAACAACTGACGACCTACAGGGTGAGTACCCCACAGGGGACAGTGAATCCATCAAGGGAGACCAGAGCTGGAGGGAATCCCCAGACCCTGACCTAGACTCCCTACCCCAACACCCGGACCACAGGACCCACTAAAACTGGGAACTGTTCGAGAGCTCCACCAGCCGGTGGAGCATACTCTGCTGGCCAGGCCAGAGCAAGAGCGCCCCTGGAAGGGAGCTTAAATGCCCAAGCCAGGAACAGCGCCCCTGGGTCAAGACTACCAACAGTAGAAGAAATTTGAACTGTGTCCTCCAGGCTGCATAACCTAGGTGGTATACACATTAGCACAGGCCTAACGAGCACGCTCCAGGCTGGGGCCGGAACCAGGCCCGGGGACCGGCGCCTGAACAAAGCAAAAAGGGTCAGAAGTGGTGCTGTGCCTCAAATGGTAGGGTGCCAGCCTTGAGCTGAAGAGCTGAGGGACAGCACCCAAACCTAGAGTTCAAGCCCACAACCAGCCCAAAACAAACAAACAAAAACACATCAGGAGCCCATAGCAGACTCCAGTATTTGGGAGAGTGCATCCAGAGCATCTGATCTTCCCAAGAGCACCCGCAGGAGCAAACACAAGCAGTCTAGGCTGCTCAACCCTTCCAAAGGCGGGAATTGCCAGCAATCTACAGCAGAGAGCTGAGAATCCTAAGTAAGTCAGAATAGCAGCTGGAAATAGGCTCCCAACAGAATCCAGCTCAGGCACAGACTCTCTCTACCAATACAGAATCAGCAACCAAGCAAAGACAGACACACCAAAACAAGATTGAAGAGCAGTCTCCTGAACCCCCATGCGAAAATCACAGAGAAAAATCACAAGGTTTACCACTACCCAGGACAGCAAGCTCACCTCAAAAGCCAGCAGCCACGCAGGGGAGAGCCCCAGTGGGAGCAAAGCAGGAATGGAAGACAAAAGCTACATCCAAGGGTTGCTGGAGGCAGTGACTCAAGAAATAAAGCGAGAAATGGATCAGAAATTGAAAGAGCACAAGGATGAACTATCAAAAGATATACAGGATATCAAACAAAAGTTGGATGCAAAAATAGAAGCTGCACAAACCTCAGTAAGAAATGAGATAAACGCCAAATTAGAGGTAATGCATACTGATCTCACCTCATTGAGAGGTGAGATCAGTACTCTGAGAACCAACATTGAATCCATAAAGGGATCCATTTCCACCATGCAAACCACAATAGAAGCCACGGTCAACAGAGTGAATGAAATGGAAGGTAGAGTGTCAGATACAGAAGACAGAATACACCAACTGGACTAAAAAGTGACAGATATGGAAAAATCACTCAAATTAAACCAAAGGGAAATTCAAGAGCAAGCAGATAATGCTAAAAAATTTAACCTTCGCATAATCGGAGTGGACGAAGGTGAGGAATTCCAGAACAAGGGAATGCAACACCTATTTAACAAGATAGTCAATGAAAATTTTCCCCACCTCAAAAACGACCATCTTAACTACATCACAAAAGCTTATCGAACACCCAACAAGCAAGATCCCAGGAGAAACACTTCTAGACACATTATAGTAAAAATGATGGATCTGAATAATAAGGAAACAATCCTGCATGCAGCAAAAATGAAGAAGGAGCTATACTACAATGGGAAAAAAATTAGAATCACTGCAGATCTCTCCACACAAACAATGAATGCAAGAAAAGCCTGGGAAAGCACCATACGAGCCCTGAGAGCCAATAACTGCCAACCCAGACTGATATACCCGGCAAAGCTAGCATTCACATTCGATGGAGAACTGAAAACTTTTAATAGCAAAGAAAAACTAAATGAATACATAAACATTAAGCCAGCATTACAAAGAATTCTAAGAAGGGGGACACAACCTGAAGAAAGCAACCAGGAACTGGGACCTGCCCCAAACAGGCATTACTCAAAGTCTAACTGAGCAAGCACAGGAGGAAAGGAAAGAAGAAAAACTTAGGAAAATGGAATGGCAGGGACAACAATGCATCTCTCTATACTTTCTCTTAATATAAATGGGCTGAATTCGCCAATTAAAAGAAAACGAATGAGGACTGGATCAGAAAACAAGACCCATCCATCTGTTGCCTTCAGGAGACCCACCTCTCAGCCAAACATACAAACAAACTCAGAGTGAAGGGGTGGAAAAGGATCTACCAATCAAATGGCTCCAATAAGAAAGCAGGTGTAGCTATCCTGATATCTGACAAAATAAACTTTTCATTAAAATCAGTACAGAAAGACAAGGACGGACACTACATATTTATAAAGGGAACAATCCAAGAGGAGGATATAACCATCATCAACTTATATGCCCCAAATATCGGTGCACCCAGATATGTTAAACAAATGCTCTCAATCTTACAGAATAAAATAGATCCCAATACGATAATACTAGGAGACTTTAACACGCCACTCTCACCAAAGGACAGGTCTACCAACCAGAGGATTGGCAAAGAAGCTACCGAATTAAGTGAGGCCATACTTCAAGCGGAATTAACTGACATCTACCGAGTATTTCACCCTAAAACAACACAGTACACATTCTTCTCAGCAGCTCATGGAACTTTCTCCAAAATAGACCATATCATAGTTCATGCAAGGAACTTAAGCAAATACAAAGGGATCGACATAATCCCCTGTATCCTATCTGACCACAGGGGAATCAAGCTAGCTCTCAATAACAAAGCATACCGCAGAAATTTCTCTAATACATGGAAATTGAACAGCACACTCCTTAACAAGGCCTGGGTAACAGAAGAGATCAGAGAAGAAATAAAGCATTTCCTACAACTCAATGAAAATGAAAACACCTCACAAAGAAACTTGTGGGACACAGCAAAAGCAGTCCTGAGGGGCAAATTTATTGCCCTCAGTGCCCACATCAAGAGAATGGAGACAGACCAAGTAAATAATCTCATGTTGCAACTAAAACAGCTAGAAAAACAAGAAAAAATGGGACCTAAAGCTACTAGACGAAGCCAGATAACCAAATTGAGAGCAGAGATTAACCAATTAGAAAATCAGAAAACCATAACCAAAATAAACCAAACAAAAAGCTGGTTCTTTGAAAAAATAAACAAAATTGATGGCCCGTTGGCAAGATTAATTAAAAAAAGAAGAGAGGAAACCCATATTAATAGGATTAGGGACGCCACGGGAAACATCACAACACGTACCCAAGATATCCAAACAATTCTAACAGACTACTTTCAAAAGCTATACTCTCTAAAGGAAGAAAATCTGGCAGAAATGGATGCATTTTTAGAGAAATACAAGTTACCCAAACTGAGCAAAGAAGATGTTAACCAATTAAATAAGTCAATATCCTATAATGAGATACAGGAAGCTATCAAAAGTCTTCCAACAAAAAAAAGCCCAGGACCAGATGGATTCACAGCAGAATTCTATAAGACCTTTAAAGAAGAATTAATACCCATACTCCTCAAGCTCTTCAGAGAAACAGAGAAGGAGGGAGCTTTCCCAAACTCATTCTACGAAGCCAATATCACACTCATTCCCAAACCAGGCAAAGACCCAACCAAAAAGGAGAATTACAGGCCAATCTCCTTGATGAACACAGATGCAAAGATCCTTAACAAGATTCTAGCTAACAGAATCCAGAAACACATAAAAAAAATAATACACTATGATCAGGTAGGCTTCATCCCAGAGACACAGGGATGGTTTAACATACGTAAGTCAATAAATGTAATCCAGCATATCAACAGAGCCAAGGTCAAGAATCACATGATTATCGCCACAGATGCAGAAAAGGCCTTTGATAAAATTCAACATTCATTCATGATAAAAGCTCTGGAGAAAATAGGAATAGAAGGAACATTTCTAAAAACAATAAAAGCCATTTATGACAGACCAATAGCCAATATTATACTTAATGGGGAAAAGCTACAACCAATCCTCCTAAAAACAGGAACAAGGCAAGGATGCCCACTGTCTCCACTCCTCTTCAACATAGTCCTAGAACCCTTAGCCAGGGCAATAAGGCAAGAAAAAGACATTAAAGGAATCCGCATAGGGAAAGAAGAAGTTAAACTATCCCTTTTTGCAGACGACATGATACTATACCTCCACGATCCCAAAAACTCCATCCCCAAACTTTTAGAAATCATAAGTCACTTCGGCAAAATAGCAGGATACAAAATAAACCCACAAAAATCAGTTGCCTTCCTATACACTGATAACACACAGGAAGAGAGGGAAATAAAGGGAGCAACCCCATTCACAATAACCTCCCAAAAAATAAAATATTTAGGAATTAACCTAACCAAAGATGTAAAAGAACTATTTAATGAGAACTATAAAAAGTTAAAGAAAGAAATTGCAGAAGACACTAGGAAATGGAAAGACCTCCCATGCTCCTGGATAGGTCGACTTAATATAGTAAAGATGGTGATACTTCCAAAACTAATATACAAATTCAATGCAATTCCTATTAAAATCCCAATGACGTACATCACTGAAATACAGAAAACAGTCCAAAAATTTATATGGAACAACAAAAGACCTAGAATAGCCAAAACAATTCTAGGGGATAAAGACAATATGGGAGGGCTATCCATGCCGAACTTCAAACTCTACTACAGATCTATAATAACAAAGACAGCATGGTACTGGCACAAAAACAGACCTGAAGACCAATGGAACAGAATAGAAGATCCAGATATAAATCCACAGGCCTACAGCCAGCTGATATTCGACAAAGGAGCCAAAGACATACAATGGAGGAAACACAGCCTCTTCAACCGCTGGTGCTGGGAAAACTGGGCAGCCACATGCAGAAAACTAAAAGTGGACCCCAGCCTATCACCATGCACCAACATCAACTCAAAATGGATTAAAGACCTTAACATTAAACCTGAATCTCTGAAACTACTGCAGGACAGAGTAGGAGAGACACTTGAGCTAATAGGCACAGGAAGGAACTTCCTGAACAGAGTCCCAGGGTCACAACAAGTTGGAGAGAGACTCGACAAATGGGACTACCTTAAAATAAAAAGCTTCTGCACAGCTAAATCTATCGCAACTAAGCTAGAAAGACAACCAACTAATTGGGAAAAAATATTTACCAGCAATATATCAGACAAGGGGTTAACATCCTGTATATACAGGGAACTCAAGAAACTAATCCCTCCCAAACCTAACAAACCAATTACTAAATGGGCAAGGGAACTAAAGAGGGACTTCTCAAATGAAGAAATAAAAATGGCAAAGAAACACATGAGGAAATGTTCATCATCCCTGGTGGTGAAGGAAATGCAAATAAAGACAACCCTGAGATACCACCTTACCCCAGTCAGAATGTCCCACATCCACAAATCAGCCAATGACAAATGCTGGAGGGGATGTGGAGAAAGAGGAACCCTATTACACTGCTGGTGGGAATGTATACTTATACAACCACTTTGGAAAGCAGTCTGGAGGGTCCTTAGAAAGCTAAAGATTGACCTCCCTTACGACCCAGTCATACCACTTCTAGGCATCTACCCTGAACAACAGGAACCAATATACAAGGACAAATGCACCTCCATGTTTATTGCAGCACTGTTTGCAATAGCTAGGATATGGAAACAACCGAGATGCCCCACCACAGATGAATGGATCCAAAAATTGTGGTATCTATACACAATGGAATATTATGCAGCCATTAGAAATAACAAAATAATGGCATTTGCAGGGAAATGGATGGAGCTAGAAGGAATCATGTTGAGCGAGGTAAGCCAAGAACGAAGAGACAAATGGTACATGGTCTCCCTGATAAGTGGATGCTAAATCCAAAAGGTTAGGTGATTCGACAAAACTAACAGGACTTAAGAAACAAAGAACTCCTGCTCATCTGGTTGAACCACTACTAAATATCCCCATGCTGCTGATCACAAATATGGTATATAACATGTGAACACTGTTATATATTACAGACTGTGGTAGACAATTTGCTCCAGGGAAGTTAGAATGAACTTGTGACTTTGAAATTATGTAATCATTTAATCACAATCAAAAAAAAAAAAAAAAGAACCTCGGGGAAGGATGGTAGGGGGACAACAATGGAGGGGGGTAACAATGTTCAAGAGGAAGTGTACTCATTGCCTCATTCATGTAACTGTAACCCTCTGTATAGTAGCTTTACAATAAAAAAAAAAGAAAAAAAAATAAATAAAAAGGGAAAAATAAACTAACATCTTACATGATTGTTTTGAAAATTAATTGGCACATTGAAGGCCAAAGGGAGAAATTGGAGATTAATATAATCTTTTTCCTCACTTCAGATTATTAAACTGCAATAGCTGTGATTTTCAGGAATCTCCTGTAATGTACTTACTGCTCAATTACTAATATATTTAATAATATGAAACATATGATAGAGAAATAGATCAGCCAGCAATCACAAAGAACTAGTGATAAGATCCAGCTTTTGAACAGGGTTGCCACAACTTTTAGTAATGCAATTCCTTCATATGAATTTCAAATTTTAATGTCTTTTCCTGTGTGATTAAAAGGTAAGAAAGTACTGTAGAAACAAAAATTCCTGTTCAGCCAAGTAGAAAGTGCTCATGTTCCCATCCTCATGTTGCAAATTTCCACTCCATAGACTCTTTGTTAGAGTGCTTTCATTTAATATACTTTAGCACATCATCCTTCCCTGTTGGAGACAGGAAAAAAAAGATAATTTTGTTTGAATATTTTCTTTCATAAGTTAGTGTGTATTCCCATGATTTGTATAATTACAGAAGTTTGTATAAATATAAGTAGGGATCATGTCACAACTATAACATATAATTAAAATCACATAAGACTAGAAGTCACAGAATTTTGTGCATGAAAACATATATTAGATTAGTTGCAGAATTTCTATTTTGAGACAGACTTTATTTTAAAGTATAAAGCACTTTACTAAGGGTTGAAACATTTTATTGAAAAAAATATTTCCTAGAGATATTTTTGCTTCATATTTTAAGAAGAAAAATGGTCCCAAAGTAATTATTTTTAAAAAATTATCTTCCTCTTTCCATGTGATTAACCTCCAAATTAGAAATCCAGATATTTAATTTAATTTAAATTAACCAAAATATTTATTGAGTATAAGAACCTTCTGCTCTCTACATTCTTCACACTAACTTTACCAAACATGATGAGTCTGAAATAATTAGTCTCTTTGTGATCCGTGTTGATATTATTTACAATGTGAACAAAATGTTTAAAAAGTAGTATTTAGTTTAGCTTAATTGCTCTGAAGATATAATAAATGATATAATCAAAGTCTAAAAATGATTAGATTTAAAATTTAGAATTCAGGAAATGTTTTTGACCACACTGGTTACTGGAGCCTTTGTAACAACCTCATGAGATAATTTATATTGATGAAGCAAAAATCCCACTGGTTAGACATTTACGAATACAAAAATCGTGTCACCCTGAATATGTAGAGCTACGTAACAAACATCGAAATTTTAGCTTTTAAATACCTGAACATACTAATACATTTAATTGCAGGGTAAATACTTCTAAAAGGAGATAAAATTGCATTTATTTTGAAAAGTAAACCTAAGTATTCATTTGAATGAAAGACAATATTTAAACATCACTCATTAAAGAAACAATATGTACATTAGTTGTTTTTCATGCAAATTATGTTCTCTAAAATAACTAGATTAGTAAACCTAAATCATTGCTTCATAAGGAAATAGAAATTTAGTTTCCTAAAATTCATGAATATAACTTTTTCTCAAACAATTGCTAAAACACTGTTTTATGTTTTTTTCATGGAATCTTATTTGATATATTCTTATTCATTAAGTTAAGTAATTGACCAATAACAATATAAAATATGCATGAACAAAGTTTATCTAACACAAGTATTTTATTCACAAGACATATCATGGCTCTCTAAAAATACTAAACGGCAGTGTGTTCTTTATTAATTTTTAGTTATTTTGTTAATGGTTATTAATAGTCAGAAGTGGCAATTCCATAATATGTTTAAAGCATTTGATTATACTCCCTCCTTCTATTTTCTTTTCATTACTTCTTCTTCCAAAGATCTTCTGTATTTCACATAAAGTTATGTCTTTATATATGCACATATAATCTAACTTGGAGAAAAAATTAAACTAAACTGCAATTTATTTCAAGTTGTATAGTGGATTAACAGCATGAATAAAAACTTGAATATTTTTGTTAACTTCTGAATTTAGCTATCATTTTTATTATGGTTAGGTTTAGGATCCCAGACAGAATTAGAATTAGGGTTAGTGAAATAGGTTCAATACAGGATGACCCATTGCAACAATGATACTCAGAAGACCCTATGTTCAAAATGAACTTTACACCCATGGCGAGGGAGGAGTAAGGGAGGTGGGGTAGTAGGAGAACAACAAAGAAGAGTGTAACAATGCTCAACAAAGAAATATACCCATTATCTTACTCGTGTAACTAATCTGTCTTTAAAGCATCTTTACAATAAAATAAAATTTAAAAACATGATGAAGATGGGCGTTAGTGGCTCACGCTTTTAATCCTAGCTACTCAGGAGGATGATGTCTGAGGATCAGAGTTCAAAGCAGCCCAGGCAGGAAAGTCTTTGAGTCTCATATCTCCAATAAACCACTATAGAACCATAAGTGGCGCTGTGGCTCAAGTGGCAGAGTGCTCGCCTTGATCTGAAGAGTGGGGGACAAAGTCTAATGCCAGAATTTAGGCCCCATGACCGACCAAAAAAAGAAAGAAAGAAAGAAAAAACGAAAAAGAAAACCTGACAGGAAATAGAAAGACACTTAAAAAATGTAGGCTCAAAATGCAAGTAAAATTTAGACCTACACGCTGGGCAAGAGAATAAAAGTGCAATAGAGGCTTGCTATTAACATTATGATTCGGTTACATGTAGGTTTAGGATTAGGCAAGGTGTTCCAGTTAGAGCTGGGTTTAGCATGAGAAAAAGATGTAAGATATAAAAAGGTGTAAAACTGCAACATATTTTAAGAAGAATGAATGGCATCAAGGTTAGAATGAATGAAAACCAGTGTCTGTGTTACTTTAAACATTCAGACATAATTTGGCTTAAAGGGTGAATTACATTTTGTTCTCATTAGGTTTAGGGAAGGATAAGCTTTAGTATAAAATTTAGTTTTCCAATAAGAAGTAGAAGCAAAAAAATGTGTGGTTGACTAGAATCTAGACAATTTTCCTTACAGTAACTATTTGGTGTTAAATCAGATTGTGATTAGGATTAGGTTTCTGGTTAAAGGGGGTTGAGAATAGGATAAAGAAATTGGTTAAACTAGTTTCTCATGCCTATTATCTAAGCTAGTCAGGAAGCTGATTTCTGAGAATCGCAGTTCAAAGCCTGCCGGGGCAGAAAGTCCATGAGACATTTATCTCTAATGAACCACCAGAAAACCCAAAAGTGGTGCGGTGGCCATGTGGTAAAGTGCACACCTATAGCTAAAGAGCTGAGGGCTCATGACCTAGAGCTCAGGGATCATGCCCAGGCCCAGAGTTAAAGCCCCACATTGGACAAAAAGAAAAAGAAAAGAAATGTGTTAAATGTTAAGTAAATCTGAACTTATTTTAGGTTCTAGGAATTCAGGAAAAGCTTGGATATTGGAAGTACAATGTATTTCATAATATCAGGATTTGAGATCAATGGACATAATGATTCCTGTTAAGGAACAAGATAGATTCAGAGTTAAGAGTGAAAAAATGTATAGGGTTTAGGAAAACCTGCAATTTATTTCAAGAATTACAGGTGGAATTTCAGTAAAGAATGACACAAAACAAGCATTTTTCATAAATTTTAGAAGTGAGATACCGTTAGTGTCAAGGATATGGTTAGGATTCTAGCCATGATTGGGTTTAGAGTGAAGGAGAAAAAATGAGAGTCAAATTGAAGGTAAATTTTAGAATAAGCCTGGCAGGAATTAGAATGAATGTGAACTAGAGTATTGCTATTAATATTAGAATCTACTTGCATTTAGGGTTATGGTTATTCTCAATGTTCCAGGTAAGATTAAGTTTAGGGTTAGAAAATGACTAAGATATTGGAAAAAATGTTGAAACCAATTTTTGGAAGGCTTATTTGAATCAAGTTAGGATGAGTGAAAACTAGTGTACTTGTGTTAGTGTTAGTATTGACATATAATTTGGATTACCATTAGGGTCAGTATTTTGTTCTGATTATGAATAGTGTTATGAATAGGAAAGTTTTTAGTATAATATTCAGTTTTCACTAACAAGTGGAAGCAAAAATATGAGTTTGAACAGTAACTAGACCATTATCATTATATTTATTTCTCAGTGATCATTCTTGTAATGCTTAATGAGAGTTTTCCAGCCAGGTTTAGGTTGAGAGTTAAAGTTAATTAATGGAATTGATGGAAAGTAAATCAGATATTGTTTTAGGGCACAGGGGTTCAGGAAAAGGTAGAATCATTGGAAACTTCAGTATTTTTCCTGATAAGACAATGTGAGGAAAAATAATATAATGGTTCATGTTAGGGAATAAGATAACTTCAGAGGAAGAGTCAGAAAATTTGTGGGAATTAGGACAAACAAACTCATTTCCAGAGTGCAAACTGGAGTATTCATTAGAATGAATAAAAACTAGAGTATTTTTCTTAAACATTAGAATTGGACTATCATTAGGGTGAAAGTTAGGTTTCAGTTCCAGCTGGAGTTAGTGTTAGCATTAGGGAAATGGAATGTTTAGGGTCAAACTGAAAGTAAATCTTCGAATAACAAGTCTAGTTAGAATTAGGATGAATGTGAAATAAGAAACTGCTAATAATACTAAGATTAGGGTATGGTCAGTGTGAGGGTTAGCCTCAATATTCCAGTTAGGGTTAAGGTTACAAAAATGGCTAGATAATGAATAAAACTGCAAACTATTTTGAGAGAGATGAGTTGAATCAAAGTTAGGATGAATAAAAAGTAATGTATTTGTATGGCTTTTAGAATCCAAAGGCTATTAGTTCTAGGGCTAGGGTTGCTTTTCTAGTTCAGGTTAGACTTAGGCTTAGGGAAGGGTAAGCTTTAAGGTAAAACTGAGATTTCTGCTAACACTTTTAAGTAAAATAAGTGTGAAATTTACCAAAAACTACAGAGTTTTCCTAATATTCCTATTCAGGGTTCAATAGGGTTAAATTTAGAATTAGGTTTCTAGTAGGGTTTAGATCTATAGTTAGGGTTAGGAACGATAGTAGATTTGAAGTAAACCTGCAACTTCTTTTTGGAGATAGAGGAGTTCAGTAAAAGTTAAGATCAGTGGAAACTACGGTAGTTTTCATGATATGAAGATTTGAGGTTACTGATTCATAATAGGGAACGATTTCAGAATCCAAGTCAGGGAATCTAGGATTTGGAGCACACTGCAAATCATTTCAAAGACAATGAGTATCTGTTAGGATATATTTTCCATTAATTTTAGGATTGGGTTACTATTATCATCAAGGTTGCTCTTAGGGTTCTGTCCAAGATTTCAGTTAGGATTAGGGAAATGGAAGATTGAGAACTTGAGTGATTTACTTCCTTTGTGTATGTATATGCACGATTCTAAGGCTTGAATTCAAGGATTGGGTTCTGCCCCTGAGCTTTTTGCTGTAGGCTAGCATTCTACCACTTGAGCTATGATTCCACTTCCAGCTTTCTTTGGCAGTGAATTGGAGATGAGAGTCTCACAGATGTTCTTATCTAAGCTGACATTGTACTGAGCTCCCCAGATCTCTGCCTTCTGATTAAAAGTAGGATTAAACTCATGAACTACCAGTGCCCAGGAAAGTGCCTGAATTTTACTGATTGTTTTTACTTTTGTTCGAGATTGAGACTTCAATTCATTATCTGACAGCTTTGCTCACTAAGTAGCACTCTGCCACTTGAGCTACATCTCCAAAAATGATTATTTAAATAGCTAAAAATCATTAAATTTTCTTCAGGTGATATGTATCATTAGTGTTGTTCTAAAACTTATCCTAACAAAAAAGACTTATAGACCCTGGAGTTGATCTGAGCAAATTCTATTCTTTGTTTCTAATTGCATAACAGTTCAGGGACATGAATTTTTACTTATTATTTTAAGTAGCATAGGAATTATCATTAAAGCATTTTATGCGTACAATATACCTTGATCAATGCCAGCCCTTTCAATATTCTAATTTTCCCTGCTCTATGCACTTCTTCCTTTACTCTTCTTAATATTGTAGGATATTTATTGGATTCCACTCTGCATTTCCCCCCTTTTCTCCTGTTCATTCTTCTTCCTTTTAACCCTTCACCCCTCTTTTGACTACCCACTTCCATATGATCCAGCAACTCTTCTCCTGGGCATTAACCTGAAAGATTACAAACCAGGATATAGTAAAGGTTTCAGCCCAACCATTCTTATTGAAACTGCCCAGATAACCTTCAAGAGAAAAATTAATCAAGAAATTGTAATACACACACACACAAGAAATTCTACTTAACCATCAGAAAGAATATTTTAACATTTGTATCTCTCATTTCTCAATTCATCTGCCTGGTATCCCACTGTTGTCATACTGTACCTGTACTGCAGTAACTGAAACATGCAAACTGATTTAAAGATTTTCAGGTTTATGGGCTAGCCATAATTTCCTGAATATGAGTTCTCTGCTCATTCTCTTTGTCTATTCATGCATTTAAGTAGTGATTATACAGATTCATTTGTAACATTGGCTACACAGAAAAGAGATGAACCATTTATATGTATGTGTATATATATATATATATATATATATATATATATATATATATATATATATATACATATATACATACATACATGGATATACATACTTACATGGATATATGCACACATATGGATATATATTAAATACTTGAGTACATTTTATGTTTTCAAGAATTATAGAGCTAACAAAAATCACATGCATTTTCCTTTTCAATTTTTTCAAAACTTAAAAAACTTTGTCTCTTTTGAATAGCTAATTTTAAAGAGAATGTCATCATCTCGGATCTGTCAGTCGCCTTAAAATTAGATGTTCAAATAGGATAAAGTTATTTAGGCTTTTTGGTGGAAGGGTTCTATTCAGGGGTTCTCTGCTTGCTAGACAGGACTCTGGTTGTATAGCATCAAGAAGCTCAACTACTTTTACCATACTTCTAGTCAATTTAATTACTTGAGGTCTTGAACGTTTTGCCCAGATCTGATGTTAGATTGACTGAGACTTTGCTACCTATGCCTCCCACATAATTAGCTAGGATTACAGATGTGAACCATTATGGAAATCTCATTTGTTGAGATGGCTGTCTTGGCAGTTTTTTTCTATGACATGGCCTCAGACTATGATCCTTGTCATCTCTGCTTCCCAATCAGCTAGAATTACACATGTGGGCTACTACAATTGGTGTACATGACACTTTCTATTTTATAAAAGGTTTTTACTGTAAAAATATGGTATAGAGGTGTTATAGTTACATGAGCAAGGTAATGTGTACATTTTCTATGAGGCATTGTTACCTCCTTTGTTTTCCCCCTACCCTTTCTTCCCTCCCACCTCCACAACTACACTCCCCTTCTCCTCCCTTCCCTGCTTCCCTGCTCATATCGTAAAGTTCCTTTTTTAACATAGTGTCGTGTGCATCTCATTGCTACAGTGGGTCAACCTGCCCATTTAAACATTTTGTTTTTTCCCTTGCCCTCCCCAAACTAGAGAAACGCTGTATACAAGATGTAGGCCACCGACCTTAAATACAGTGAAAACAGGAGTTATACCTTGGGGGGGGGGGAAATAAAAACAAAAACAAAAAAAATCACATGGTAAATTGTAAACCCTATCTTGGGATTCACTTCGTTTAACATCATCTTATCTGGTGGTATGACATAGCTTTTGAACTCTTATGCTTGTCCCAGATATACACTAGTTATTCCAAATAAGGGAAACCATAGGACCTATGTTTCTTTTGTCTGACTTACTTTACTTAATATAATTTTTTCCAAGACTTCACTTAGAGCTCCCCTATAACCCAGTAATCCCACTTTTGGGCATTTACCAAATGATCACACACAAGACCATACTAAGCTGCCAACACAACTATGTTTATTGCAGCATTATTTACCATAGCTAAGATATGGAACCAACCCAGATGCCTCTCAGTAGATGAATGAATCAAGAAAATGTGATACACACACACACACACACACACACACACACACACACACACACACAATGGAATTCTAGGCCTCCATCAGAGAGAATGACATCGCCCCATTTGCTAGGAGATGGAAAGATGCAGAAACAATTTTATTAAGTGAAATAAGCGAGGCTCAAATAACCATAGTTCCCATGGTTAACCTCCTTGCACTAAGTAATGCATGGTACCATATAACCTTATAAGAGAATGTTATGTGAAATGAACCCCAAGATAGGGACACAAATTTTTTTTTTATTCCATGAGATTCTTATCTCTATATTATCCCCCAAATAAAATTCCAAGGGGAGCTGTGGTTGAAATACAGAGCACTACCCTTGAGGGAAAAAAGCTTAATTGAGAAGGTAAGGCCCTGAGTTTAAACCATAATATCAGCACTAAAAAAAGTGATTTCTTTTCCTTGAGGTTTTTATTAAATTCTAAGCATATAATCAACGTTATATTTATGTTTAGCATTACTATCAAAATCATGCGTTATTTATTGATGTTATTCTTTATTTTCTTAAATTTTATTACACATTAATATCCAATAATGATAAGACATGATTACTGTTTCACAAGTTTTTATGGCAGTTGAATATATGGATGAGAGGTGCATACAAGGAATTTAGACTGAAAACAGATGTTTTAAAGCTCTTCACATAAATAAATGATGGCTGAAGAAGCTGTGGACATTTATGAAATAAATTAAATAAACCAGGAAGTAAAGATAAGGTATTATTCTGGAAAGCACACAATTTTGGAAGAAAAAAAAAAACACAAGGAAAATATGTAACTTTTGGTAAGAACTTTGTAACCCACCTACACATTTGATTCCTTATTTCTAGTGGAAGTCATTTCAGTTAACTTTATTTTACAAAGTTAAACATGATTGACATTTAATATTAACTGGCCTCTATCTCAGGTCTGCAAAAAGTCAGGTGCCAGGGGCTCATTGCCTATAATCCTAGCTACTCAGAGGGCTGAGATCTCTAGATCCTAGTTCAAAGCCAGGTTGGAGAGGAAAGTTGGTGAAACTTTTCTGTTCAACTAACCATGAGAAAACTGGAAGAGGCACTGTGGCTCAAAGCGGCAACCCCAATCTTGAGTAGTAAATCTCATAGACAGAACCCAGGCCCTGAGTTCAAGCTCTCTGAAATTATTCTTAAAATACTTATCAGGATTTCTTTAACTTGTCTAGAAGAATGTTTTAAAGGGATTTTTTATTTCATGTTGTCAGCATTGATTTTCAAGATGTGCAGAGAAAAATTATTTATACGCAGAAATGGTTTGTATTGCTTCGTATTACACATTGCCTCTACACACAGAGATCAGCTGGAAAGCAGATGGCCATATCCTGGCTGTTGGCAATGAAGATTGATATGTATTTCTTTTAGCAAAGAAAAAACTTATGAATTGGTAGCCTTTATGTATAACACCTTAATAGTAACAATAAATTTAATATTATTACTATTATTATTTTTGTCAGTTGTGGTGCTTGAACTCTAAGTCTGGGCATTATACCTCAACTCTTCAACTCAAGACTAGCACTCTACCACTTGAGCAACAGTGCCACTTCACATTTTCTGAAACTTTAGTTGGATATAAAGGTGTCACAGACTTTCCTGCCTTGGCTG
The DNA here is from genome assembly GCF_019054845.1 of Dipodomys spectabilis. Lineage (NCBI taxonomy): Eukaryota > Metazoa > Chordata > Mammalia > Rodentia > Heteromyidae > Dipodomys > Dipodomys spectabilis. The sequence goes on along the minus strand of NW_024870829.1, from coordinate 2,605,322 downwards.
GATTTGAACAGTTCTCAGTCTTCTTAGTAGCTAGGCCTGGCAGTAAAACTATTTTGAAAAAGAAAAAAACCCACGATTGTATACTTAAAAAAAATCACAATCTGGCAAGTGTATCTGTAACATTGTTGTATCAAGTAACGATAGGCAGCAATCATTTTTACATCTCACTGTGTCCTTTCCAATGCCAGATAATATTTCATTAATTTATTTTAATTTTTCCTAACAAAGTTCATTATGAATTCCCAAAAGCACAATTTTCCAGTGAGTACAAAAATTCTTCAACATATTTATTTCAACAAACAGCATTTTGCACTTGTTTTTTTTTTTTTAATTTTGCCAGAGCTGGCGCTTGAAATCAGGGCCTGTGCACTCTCTCTGAATTTCTTTTGCTCAAGGCAAGCACACTACCAATTGAGCTACAGCACCACTTCCAGTTTTTCTGCTTAGGTCATACTGAGGAATCAAATCAAGTGCTTCTTGCATGTAAGGCCAGCACTCTACCACTAAACACATTCCCAGTCATTGGGTCTTTTGTTGTTGTTGTTGTTACTGAGTGAAGCCAATTATAGTAGGCATGCCTGTACTCCCAGTACCCAGGAGGATTGTAAGTTTAGGAGCAGCCTGTGCTACAGGAAGTCCCTTTTAAAACAAAACAAATCAGGTGAGCTTGGAAGAGGGAATATATTGCTAAGCAGGGTGATAGGAACACACCAAATTTAGTGTGTGTGTGTGTGTGTGTGTGTGTGTGTGTGTGTGTGTGTGTGTGTTTGTGCTGGTCCTAGGGCTTGAATTCAGGGCCTAAGAAGTGTTCCTGAGGCTTATGCTCCAGTCTAGCACTCTACCACTTGAACCAAGCTATACCTCAAGCTTTTTTAGAGATCATTGGAGATGAGTCTGATCCAGTTTCCTGTCCAGACTTAAAACCTTGATCCTCTTTTCTCAGCCACTTTTGTAAGTAGGATTATAGGTATGTTGTATTACTGTAAAGTAATATAGTAAACATCATGCCAGTTTATACTCCTTCCAGCAGTGTTTGAATGTTGCACACACACCTAAGATAAAACCCGCTCCATGTTTGATGACAACCAGATCTCATAATCCCGTGAGATATGTATTGTTATGCTCACTTTACCTGAAAAGAATTTGAGATCCAGAGAATTTCATTAATTTTGAGTCCCTATCTAGTATATAGTGGAGCATGTATTCAAGCCCAATTAGTTCTGTTTATTTCAGAAAACATGGAGACATCATGTGGTCTAGTAAACATGTGTTCTAGTGAGTACTGCTCTCTGCAAGTACAGTACTGTGCCTGACAGATTACCTTTCTCTTTCTTTAACTGCACCCCCTTTTATAAGCTAGGGAAAGCACAAGTGATGAGAAGAGCCATTTTTGAAGGAGAAATTGATAAGGGGTTTGACCTTGATATCACATACATATTAGTCTGACCTCCCATTTGAGTTATGGCTCCAGCACTAAATTTCTGTTTTTTCTCTTGCATGATTATTATATATGTGAATTACACAGAGGTTACAGTCATATAAGTTAGATACAGATATATTCTTTTTTGAAAGGTCAGTCCTTCCCTTGCTCTCTCAATTTTTCTCACTGGTTTGTTTTTTTTTCCACTTCCTTCTTCTTCTTCATCATCATCTTCTTTTATTATTATTATTATTGTTATTATTATTATTGTGCTGTAGAGGGTTTAGTTACAATTGTGTGGTAATGATTACATTTCTTTTTTCTTTGTTTTTGTTTTAGTAATGAGGTTTGAACCCAGGGCCTGGACACTCTCTCTGAGCTCTTTTGCTAAATAATGGCACTCATATTGAGCCACAACTCTAATTCCCTGAGTGCATTTTTATCTCTTTTTCTGTTTTCCCGTTCTTCCCCAAAAACAAATCGCATAGGTCATTTTCAATATAATACCAATTGAATACCAGTGTACCAGTGTTGCTCATGTTCATTCTTTGCGCCTCCTTTTCTATGACCCCTTTAACTTCTGAAAGAGAGCTAAATGTAAAAATAAATGACAAAAATGAAATAAAATAAATATCATCTTGTTTCTGTTTCCTGGTCACTGGTTATTTTTGAGATTGTGTGTGTGTGTGTGTGTGTGTGTGTGTGTGTGTGTGTGTGTGTGTGTGTGAGTGTGTGTGTGTGTGTTTGTGTGTGAATACTGGGGCTTGAATTCAAGGAGGTGACCTTTAGCTTTTTTTAATCAATGGTAACAGTCTACGATTTAAACCAAACTTCCATGTCTTGATTTTGAATGGTTAATTGGAGATCAAAGTTTCACTGGTTTTTCCTAAGTAGTCTAACTTCAATTTACTTTCCTCAGTTCTCATATTTCTAAATAGCTAGAGTTACAAGTGTAACCCACCAGTGGTGCTTGGCCTACCTTCTTTTTGTTAAGTAGTTGAAATGTAAAAGATAGTTGCAACCATAGTAAAAAAAGAAATCAATTTAACTTTCCCAGCTTCATTAACTTTTAATATTTTGTCACATTTGATACATACAGAAAAACATTTTTTGTAAATGCTCCTCAATTTGGTTTTCATTTCGGGTTTTTCCTCATGATGAACTTGATTTTATAGCTTTTTACCTCCTAAATATTGATTGTTGGGAGCCAAAAGTTAAGTCTCTCAACATAATAGGCTTAACTATCTCATTGGAACTTCTTGAGGCTGAGTTTACAGAATCCCACCTTTTCACCATGCCCTACGTAAACACCCTGCAGCTACTAACGACCACCTTTTCAGCACGCCCTAAGTCCAAGCATATAAATACCCTTGTGTGAAAAATAAAAATTGGCAGCTTGATCAGAATCCTTGTCTTGCTGTCATTCTTCGTGTCTCTTGTCCCTTCATTCCTTCTTGCTTAGGTTCATTGTCCTGGTTGAAGTCCTGCGGGTCGGGACAACAGGCTCCCAACGTGGGGCATGAGGCTCTGACTAAGGAAGGAACACTGTCCTCCGGGCAAACTTGGCCAAGTACAGTCCGAGATCTCGAGATCGCCTCGACAGACCCCGCGGAAAGACAGATCCAGGAGGAGAGTGGGGATGGCGCATGGTGAGTGACCCACTATGGGACAAGCAATATCGTCATATGATCTATTTCTGTCAGACCTCAAGGAGACCTTCAAGACACGGGGAACGTGGGTTAAGAAAAAGGATTTAGAATTATTTTTCTCATTCATAGAGGATGTGTGTCCTTGGTTCTCCTTTGAAGGAATCATAGATGCAAAAAGATGGCAAAGAGTAGGAGATTGTTTAAAAGATTATTATGAAATCTTTGGTTCGGAAAAGGTTCCTGCTACCACGTTTTCCTATTGGAATTTGATTAACGAAGTTTTAAAATGTTCTCTATTTGATAGTGGAATTTTAAATCTTGTAAAAACTGGAGAGGAGGTTCTCCAACATGCCTCTAGGCCCCCCTCGTCTTGCCCATCAGTTGTATTAGATATGACTGCTGGTCAATTTACTGAAAATCCCTTCCTTTTGTGGCCTGGCCCTTCAAGGGCCCACTGCCCCTCCAGATCCAGATGTTTATTCTCCCCCCCCCCTTTACCTAACCTGGCCCCTCTACAAGAGACCCTTCAACATAGGCGAGAACACCTTCAACTTTTAAAAGAACTGCGGTCCCTTGATTATGAACTCCGCACACTGGCCTTGGCGGATACGCCAAAACTGCCTAATAAAATTAAGGTTAGATCAGGCGATCAATCAGTTCTCACCTTTCCAGTAACTCGGAGCCAGACAGATAGGACCTCAGAGGGTGAGGAGGATGAATCAGAAGAGGAGGAAAAGGAAGATGAGGAACAGGATACAGGGGATGAAGAGAAACAACCCACCCAGGGAAAAGGCCAACAAGAGTATAAGAGGCTTAGCCTCTGGTTTGTCGAAAAGCTTAAAAATGCATGTGCCCAATATGGCCCGACTCCCTCTTATAGGTTAGCCTTGTTAGAAAACCAAAGTGTGCCCTGGCTCACCCCTAATGATTGGAAGTTCCTGGCCCACGCCACCCTTAGTGAGGGTGATTTTGTTTTATGGAATGCCGACTTTAAGGAACAATGTAGAGAGACCGCGCAAAAAAAAAAATTGGCTAAAACATCTTCAAAAACCTGGACCTATACTAAACTTTTGGGTAATGTGCCCTTTGATACCAATGGTAAACAGGTGAGCTTTCCTACCGGATTTTTGGTGCAAATTCAAAATGCTGGCCTTTATATTTGGAAGCGTCTCCCTCAAAAGGGATCGGCTACTACTTCCCTGGCAAAACTTAGACAGGGGCGAGATGAACCCTACAGTGACTTTGTCTCCTGGCTTAACTTGGCTGTGGAAAGGCTTCTTGGGCCTAGTGAAAGTGAAAGTGCCTTTGTTAAACATCTTGCCTTTGAAAATGCTAACCCTGCATGACAAGATGTCCTCTGGCCACATAAAAACAAGGGTGACCTATCTGAGTTCCTCAGGCATTTTGCTGGAGTAGGAACCGCCCATGCCATGGGCGCCATGGGCGCTGCTTTTACCAAGGCTTTTCAAAGGTCAGTCCTTGGCTCTAGGCTCCCATACTTGTTTTACTTGTAAACAACCTGGTCACTTTGCAAGTGAATGTCCCTTCGGCAAACAAAGCCAAGGGGCAATGCCCTCCCAAGCTTTAGGTAGACCACTCCCTGCCACTCATTGTCTTTTAGATCAAGAACCAGTGGCTTTTCATGTTTTCGTTTCTTTCATGCATGTGTTTCTAACACATTTATAAGATTATTTCTTTGTTGCTTTGTATGTCCCTCCCCCACAGTTAACCCCCGCTTTCACTATATTTGATGTCAGTATAACACGTGGAGGAGATGGGGACAAACAAGTCGTTTAAGGATTCAGGTGGACCTGTTGCAACAATGAGAAGTACAAAATGTCATGTCAAAACCAGCTTTACAATGTCGGTATGGGGGGGAGGGGGGTATGATTGGGTGGGGGGGAGGGGGGAGGCTGGGAAGGGAGGTGAAGGGTAAACAAAGGAGGAGGCTGCAATACTTGGTAAGAAATGTATGCATTATCCTGCCCATGTAATTGTAACCCCTCTGTACAGTATGTTCTCAAATAAAATAAAATAAAATTTAAAAAAAAAAGAAAAAAGACTCCTTCTATGTTCTACAAAAAATGTACTTATTACCTTACTCATGTAATTGAAACCCCTTTGTACAGCATCTTTATAATAAAAATAACATTTAAAATTAAAAAAAAAAAAAAAAAGAACAAGCGGCCCCAAGGTGGCTGCCAGAAGGCTTGATAAAACAAGTGAATAGCTTACCACAACCCGGGGAAAATCTCCCCCCCCCCAAGGATGATGCCTTTTCTCTTACAGGTGCAGCTAGAACTCCAGACGTGGACCTTCCTGTTTGAATTTATTAAATAACAGATTAGTCTCTTGGCTTCTAAGCCCACATAAGTTCATCACCATCGCCTTGATATGGCAGACCATGGTATTGAGATCTAGGATTTACCCCAGGCTTTTAATTAGTGTTTTGCCATGTGGGAAACACTCCCCCCTTCCTTTTTCTTATTTAGAAAACCCTTCCATAACTCCTGACCATTCAACGGGCAAGACCTATTGCGCCCTTGCCATAAGGGATAGGTTCGCCCCTCCTCCTATAGGCCCCTCCGCTTGGGGGAGGATGCACCTATGGGAGGAAGAAAAAATGCTCAAATCAAGGGTGCAGGTAAGACTGCAGGGGGATGGATCTGCGAGATCCCAAAACCCAAGACCCCTGAGTGGCAAGCTCTGGTGCATGACGGTTGGCATGCATACCCACAAGCCGTCGCCTCAAAAAACATGCCAAGGCCTGTAAAACTCCCCTCCCCGAGTGAGGACGCTCGCTTGGGAGTGGAGAAAAACCCTGGGCCCTTAGAGGAACAGAGCCTCTGTCACCCCTTTAAAAAAGCAGCCAACAGTTGATGGTCAATTTTCTAAATAAGAAAGGGGGAGATGTTGGGAGCCAAAAGTTAAGTCTCTCAATGTAATAGGCTTAACTATCTCATTGGAACTTCTTGAGGCTTTTCACCATGCCCTACGTAAACACCCTGCAGCTACTAACGACCACCTTTTCACCACGCCCTAAGTCCAAGCATATAAATACCCTTGTGTGAAAAATAAAAATTGGCAGCTTGATCAGAATCCTTGTCTTGCTGTCATTCTTTGTGTCTCTTGTCCCGTCATTCCTTCTTGCTTAGGTTCATTGCCCTGGTTGAAGTCCTGCGGGTCGGGACAATTGATGAGAATATGTTCAGAGGGCATTGATGACCTTTTGTTGGCTTTCATACGGAAATGTTGTAAGCTAACAAGATATATTTGTGTGCAAGACCGCAATGATATATCCACATTCTTAGCTAGAAGACAGTAGTGCCTGTTACAAATCATCTAGATCTGACAAAACCCTGACTCAGGCCTTGTTACCATTTTCATGAATGTCCTCTTAGTGTGCAATCCTGACTCTCCAATGACCATGACAGAGCCCTGCTACATGTTCTCATGACACAGCCAAGGTCACCAGTCAGGCGCGGCACCTAGAGTGTGATGGGAGATTGGTGACTGTGCCTATGATGGAATGACACAGGAAATGTTAGGTCCTTAAGCTGTCATCAGTCCCGAGGGCTCCTCATGAGCATTCAATCCTAAGATTTAAGGAGACATCAAACTCTCTCTTCCTTGTGCAAGTTGTGGATCTGTTTTTCTTCTGGGGCTGTCATCTTCTGTTGAAAGATATGATCTGAGCTCTATAAGCCATTTTGCTTATTCTAGGCCCTTAGGGTAAGTCTGGCATTTATACTTAGACAAAAAGAAATGTAGTGATAAAAAATAGGAGACAACATTTTTCCTAGTCTATTTATTACTCAAATATGTTTTCAGATTTTACCATTTATTCTTATTAGTAAGAAGCACTATCTCAAAAATAATCAGTGACCAGGAAACAGAAACAAGATGATATTTATTTTCTTTCATTTTTGTCATTTTTTTTACATTTATCTCTATTTCAGAAGTTAAAGGGGTCATTGAAAAGGAGGGACAAAAAATGAACATGTGCAACACTGAAACTTTGATCTCCAATTAACCATTCAAAATCAAGACATGGAAGTTTGGTTCAAGTCGTAGACTGTTACCTTTGATTTAAAAAAGGTAAAGGTCAGCTCCCTAGTTCAAGCCCCAGTATTCACACACACACACACACACACACACACTAGTCCTTAGTGCTCAAGAGCCTTACATGGAGATCAGCCTTCTCCAGCTCAATTTATCCTAGCTTCTGGTCAGGACAGCTCTTCAAGCTGAAGTTTGGTGGCTAGTAGCCATTCCCTCTCATTCTTTGTGCCTGTTGGTGTTGTTGGGTTCACTTTAGGGCAAAATCAGTGTCTAACACCTATTTGCTGCCATGGCAAAGTTGGCTGTGACATCCTAGAAGTTATGGCCATTTTATTGTGAAGCTGTGTGAGGACACCCAACCCCACACAATTTTCCCAAGATATGTGTCTCCTTTGACCAGAAGTGCATTCAACAATTCAGCAACCAAAATATCATCCAGTTCCTGATAAACTCAGAGTATGTTTCTATTGCCTTAAAAAAAATTCAAGACATGCCTTTGATGATTTGTCATTGAATTAGTGAAACAGAGTATATAATTTTATGTATTTGTAAGTCTTTGTCCATCTTTCTTGAGCTCTTGTCATATTTCTATGTGTTTGCAGCTTGCGAAGGGAAAAAAGATTTAATTCAATATAGTCAGACTATCGTTCAGAAGGATCTTTTTAGAACCTTTTGGAGGGAATGCCAATTTTCCATCTGGTGTTCTACAGATGGCCTTCTTGGTACAGGAACTGAGTACACAGTCAAGATAAGAGGCTTGTCCTGATTTCTACTGACTTTCCTCTGGAGTCAGGGAGTGTGATCCCATGGCATATGTGTCTGTTTGCTACACTGAAGGGGCCATGCCTCCTCTGAAAAATCTAAGGCTTGGGGATAAGAGATACTAAAACTCAAAACCCAGCTTCCTACAACAGTAGGATTACAGGTCTGAGTCTCATGGACTCAACTTTTTTATACATACTATAGTCAGTTTCATTATATTCACTTTCATTATATTCACTTCATAGATATATACAAATATATGCATATAATATTTATTTATAATCAGTGTTATATTTAGAAACACACAAATATATAGTCATATAATTATAATCAAATTATATCACTACTTTCTCCAATGATATTTACACTAATGTTTTGGGCAAAAAACACTCAATTCTAAAATTTTAAATGCCTTTTTAGTTTGAAAAATCATATTGAATCTTATATATTATATAATATACTATATATAACATAAAGAATATAACATGTATTTACATATAACTGATTTAATTGTGGAAACTTTTCCTGATTTTGTGTTTGTTCATCTATGTATGCCTTCTTTCTTCTATTGATGATGGATTTTACTGTCCAGCATACATATCTCCTATATATTTTGTCAAATATTTTCAGCCCAAAGTAGACTTTTTATATTATTGGAGCCAAACTTTTCTGCCATATTTGCCCAAAGCAAATGAATACAATGAAAATGTATACAGATTTAAACTCATTGTTGTTGGAAGAGAGTCCCAGTTACCACTATAAGTATTGTGGTATTTGTCCCAATTGACAGAATAGCTTTCTAGGACATCTGATCTGCTATGTCCTAGACCTTTTGTAGCCACCTTATCACTCCATGCAGGCATGGCCTGGCTTCCTTGCCACTCTTTTTGCATTTAATAGCTCCCATTATATCCAGTAGGCTCTTTTCTACAGCCCCCTGTCACTCTGCTTCCCCACCACCAGAATAGGTATGCATGGTGCTTCAGATTGTAAGTTTAAAAAGAAATATATTTAGGATTCATGAATTCTAGAATATGTCAAAAACATTGACATTTTAATAAAGTTAGAAAAATAAATAGAATGAACCTTTTACAAAAATCAGGACAAAAAGAAAAATAAGGATTTTCTCAGGAAGGGGAGAAGGAATCTCAAAATCTAGATTGGCCTCTAAGTTGCCTTCAGGCAGAAATTCTGCCTCAGATTCTTCAAAGGGATCAGGATTTTCTTCCTGAGTCCAGGGAGGGACAGATTCTAATTTATCAATTGGAAATTGGAACCCTTGCAAGTGGAGAGATTGGTCTGGGTATTCTGTGAGGACAGATTCCCTTTCCTCAACTGAATCTAGATTTTGGGCCTCACTTATTGGTTTTCCTAAACATAGACTGGGGTCTTTTTCCATTAGCACACATTTACCCTGCACACCAATACGTGTTTGTTTGTTTGTTTGTTTTTCTGATTGATTTAGAGCTGATTTAGCTGGATAGTGAATATCAATGGAAGACATTCTGTATCGTCTTCTTCCTTGGTGGTATGTGTAGATACACCTGCATCACATGTGGGGTTCAGAATCAGTGGGATGTCCACAGGACTCTAAACCTACTTGGGCCTTTCTACAAATTGAAAAAACCCTTCTACCTTCACATGATTTCTGGAGATCAGCAATGGCTTCCCTTCTCCATCAGTCACCATAGACTACATCACTGATGGGTTCTTTATCTGGAGTTCTGCAGGAGCTTCTCTACGGTGATGCAAACCTGAGAATGAAAATAGGTACAGGAGTCTTTGAGTAGACCATAGTATTTAAGGTGTCACTAAACTTCCAAGAGGATCTAATGGGAGAAGCAGTAGAATTTGAGTTGGGACTGAACACTGATGTGGAGGTAGGCTGTTTCTAACGAGTGGCTACTTCCAAGTTCTTTCAAAAGGAAAACAGACATTACCTGGCAAAGAATATCCATAAAAGGACATTTTGCCAAGCTGGGGAGTCTAAGGGCTCTTGGCCAATCCCTAGAGACTCAGGTTCCATCCCTACTCACAAGCTCTGAGGCATCTAAACAAGGACCTCTTACTCTTTTTCTTGGTCTCATGGGTTCCTCCAGCTGGTCCAGAAAAATATGTAAGCGGAAGAGCAGGTCTGAAGAGGGCATGTTGAGCTTGACATACTGTGTAAGTTCTTTCAGGGTGTCATTGTTCTTGGGCTCATAGAAATTCATGAGGGTAGAAGTCCATCCACATAGGGAGGATGAAAAAAACAAGGCTGTGGGCAGATTGATGACAAGGAAAATGAGAGCCAACCTTCCCCATCCCATGTTGGGAAGTGGGAAGAGACTCCTGCAAGGAGGATGTTCCTCACAATGCACTTCTAGTAATTTCTCAAATATAATCCTCTAAAATTCTCCCTGTAATAGGAAGACAAATTTGTTTCCCCACTGGATCTGACTTGCTATACACAGCCCTCCCTGTCATCATGAGAGTCCAAAAGCACAACCACAATCACAACTGTGTAATCTGTTATCCACTGAAGTGCCAAGCCTCAACCCCCTGGTGAAAATCACAACTGGTGTGCAAAGAAAAAAGTTGAGTTTGATTCAGAAACCTCAAAGATACCAAGTTTTCAAGGATAGAACTTCTCTTTGTGCTAGCGTCCACTTACTTCTTCACTTGTTCATCTTCCTCCCAGTTATGGTAGAAGGATCTGTACCAATGGGAGGAGAGAAGGAAGTTAAATCTATGCTTCTCCTTTTCTGAACTAATGGGACACACATGGAACTTGCTAAGTCTCACATGGTAATGTAAACATGACAGACAAAATTGGAGATATGTCTATACAACCTCATGGTAACTCTGTGAAGATGTTTATGTGCATCTGTCCAAAAAATGCACAATGGGTCATGCCTCTAATCCTACTAATCAGGAGGGTGAGATCTGAGAATCACAGTTTGAACCCAGGCTAGTTTGTAAAAATCTAAATACACTTTTCTTCAATTAACCAGCCAAAGACCAGAATTTTACCTGGGGCTCAATTGGTAGTGTGTTAGAAATGGGACAGCACTCAAGCCTCCAATTAAAGTTAAAGTTGCCTCCTTTCTTCTGTCTATATTCCTTCAAAGGCCTCCAAGATAGTGATTTCCTAGGTGAGCGTGGACGTTGGGTGCCACTGGCTCCTTCCTTAAATACTAGTCTCTCAGCAAGCAAATTGCTAAGGCTCCATTAGCTTATGAGGCAAATAAAATGTTCTGTCAGCCCAATCCTAAGGAATTAGCCAAGGACTGCACTTCATTGTCTCAAGCCAAGCTCCTTTGATAAGACCCCAGTGAAACTGTCTCAGAGATGTACTAAGTATTCCAATACTCTGCCACGGGGTCTCATCAGCCCTGGGTTTGAAGGAGGAACACTTACTTTTTTTTTGTTGGTCATGGGGCTTGAACTCTGGGCTTGGGTGCTATCCCTCAGCCCTTCAGCTCAAGGGGAGCACTCTACCGCTTGCGCCACAGCACCATTTCTGGTTTTCTAGTGGTTTATTGGAGATAAGAGTATTATGGACTTTCCTGCCAGGGCTGGCTTTGAACCATGAACCTCAGATCTCTGCCTCCTGAGTATCTAGGATTACAGGCACGAATTATTGTTGCCTGGCTTAGGAACACTCACTTTTTTTGTGTGTGTCCGGTCATGGGGCTTGAACTCTGGGGCTGGCCCCTGTCCCTCAGCTCTTCAGCTCAATGCTAGCACTCTACAACTTGAGCCACAGCACCACTTCTGGCTTGTTTTCTGCTTATGTGGTGGTCAGGAATCGAACCCAGGGCCTCATGCATGCAAGGCAAGCTCTCTACCACTGAGGCACCTTTCCACCCAAGGACATTCACTTTTTAAACAGAATATCCAGCAACTGCTCCATTGTCCTCCACTCTGTGTAGTCGTGGAGTAAGTTTCCAACATAGAAGGGATCAGCTTTCTGGAAGGCAGGGACCAGGTCCATTACCAGAATTTCCAGAAAGCCCGAGTCCAGGCTCCATATATTATACGGCACATTCAGGGTTTGGGCTGACTCATTGTCACACTAAGGTGGTAAAAAAGAATGGATCTATGAAACATGGAAATGGGAGTACACTTCAAACTGAGTAATTGTAATAGAGTGGATTGAAAAGTGCACTGCCTACACATATAAGAGCACATACGAAAAAGTTTCTAGTGTGGTCTAGGATGAGATTAAATAGGTTTCTGTCATAGTTATACCTGGCCTGAATTTCCTTGTGATTTCCTTGGTTTCTTCTTATAAAAAATCCTGAGACATTGGATTCGTGGTTTGGAACTGATCCAATGTCTGCAGCATCGAGTGAGGCATTCACACCTCTCATGCCTGAGACCTGAGTCTCTTGACTTTGAAAAGAACACAGGAACATCTTTCTTGTTCCTGAGCCACAGGCCAAGTGAGCTGGCTTGAGCTGACTGTAGGTTACAGTTGCGTGGCTCTCAGAGCCCAATGATCTAAGCTGCTTGCTCACATAAGACGATCCCAAAGACAAACTGAACGATGAAATCTCCCCTCCCACATCACTTTATACACATGTGGACATTGTCAAATCCCTATATCCTCAGCTAGGCCAAGATACAGTCATGACTCAGCCTCAAAGAGCCCTTCCTAGGTCAGATCCAGGCCTTATTTGTCACTATTCCTCTCATCCTGCACAAATCATTTTGCCTTTCAGGGCCCCCTCGGCCTGCCTTGTGCTTCTTGCATCTATTTTTGACGTCTACTCCCTAAGACATTGTTAGGTTTTTGTTTCCTAATCTTGTTTGCCATTGAAGTCCCAGTGTGCTGTCATCTGGAAAAAAGGCAAGTTCTTATCGGTGGGAAAATCAAACCAGTATTGGAAAACAAACATTACAATATAGTCAGACATTTTTACAGATGTACATTCTTGTAAGATAAAAGAGTATTTTTGAATCTTTTGTCATATTTTATGAGAGAGGCGAAGGGGAGAAGGGAAGAGGTGCTGCATTGTTTTCTAATAATTCAATGATTATTTTTTAAAAATAGTATAGTTGAAGGAATGTAATATTTGAAGATAAAAACTGTGCTCCTGTTCTTTTTATAAGCTAGTCATTTATAAAGTATTCCTCACTAAAGTCTTGTCGTCTGTGTCCCATGAACTATCCTCCTCCATCAAAATAATCAAGGAAAAAACCTTCACAAATAAGTAGGCTGTTGTCCAATCTCTGGATAAGAATATAAGATACAACATTGCCTGGGACTTTGTGCGTGTACATGTGTGTGGGAGTGTGTGTGTCTGTGTGTATGAATGTGTGTCTGTGCATATTTGTGTTTTAGGGCTTGAACTCGGGGGCTACATGACAATCCCAAGCATCTTGACCTTAGTGCTCTACTAATAGCACTACAGTTCAGCTGCAAGCTTTTTTTAGTGAACTGGAGAGGAAAGACTCATAAAATTTCCTGCTCAGGCTGTCTGAACTAAATATCAGGTATCAACCTCCTGATCAGCTAGAGTTATAATTATGAGCCTCCAGAACCTGGTGATAAAACATTGTTCCTGGAGGCAGTGGGGTTGCAAGTTTCAGTCCGGCTTCACAACACTTTATATCATAAAACAACAACAGCAAATCCTTATATCAAAATACAATAATAAGATGCATTTAGTGATATAGTCTGCTAGCATAACTTTCAGGAAACCTTGGTTTTAATGATTTAGCAACACAAAACCAAACAAAATGAGCTAATTTTAGGAGACTCTACGAATTTTTTAATTCCATCTTAATAATTTCAAAACATTATAAGAAACAAGAAAAAATTCATACTTATGAGAATGTAAAAAGATAAAAAAAAATGGCAGATTATGAAATGGAAAATTCTACACTGCAGGAAAATTGTTGTCATGGTGAATATATGGGGGTATTGTTATGGTGAATATATGATAATGTTCTTCAGAGCAGCAATAGATAAATATATATTCACTACACATAGTCTAACTTGTCTCTATCTATTAACATGCAGTGTTCTAGTGCAAGTTATCAATGTATTCATGTTTATGGTATATTCGAAAAAATGACTAGCAGAGTGAGGAAGTTACCAAAATACATAAGCTGCAATGTTTTAGGAGATAAACTTGCTAATTATATTGACTATTCTATATATTAAACATGTAGTGTGTTATCATTTTATCTTTAAGTATGTACAAACACTATTTCAAAGTGAAACGGAATACAACAAGGTTTTGAAGGCATATGCCTGTAAAGCTAGCTATTTGGGACATCATTTCAAGACCAGTGAAGTTTTACCTGCAATGATCCCCAACCCCTGGCTGTGCATGATGGAATCACCCTGGTCCATAGGGAGGTGAAAGCGGGAGGATTTCAATTACATGCCATACAAGTCAATAACTTCCACATGGCTCCCTCTCAACCAAAGAAGGTTCAATACTGGCTAGCACCTATCTCCCCCACCTAGGTAAAAATAAAGAAAGAGCATTGTAGTATAAGAAACAAACAATATTAAAACATGCCAATGCAAAGCATCATGAACAACACACACTCAGTGTTTGTTTTTCATACCTTTATTCCTAACTATAGCTTGGATCATATATGTTAGCCAGAGGTACTAAGCAGTTCATCATTATAAAATGACTATTTGAGTGTCTACTTTGACTCCAAGGTCTTTGATCCATTTGGAGTTGATTGTGGTGCAAGGTGATATATAAGGATCTAGCTTTATTTTTCTACAAGTAGTTAGCCAATTTTGCCAGCATCATTTACTGAAGAGGCTGTCTTTCTTCCATTCTTTTTATAGCTACCTTATCGAAGTTTAGATGGTTGTATGTCTGTAGGTTCATTTCTGGGATTTCAATTCTATTCCATTGGTGCTGAGGTCTGTTCTTTTGCCAGTACCAAGCTGTTTGGATTACTATGGCTTTGTAGTAGAGTTTGAAATTTGGTATTGATATTCCTCCAGCACTGTTCTTTCTGTTAAGGATAATTTTTTGCCATTTGGGGTCTTTTATTGTTCCATATGAATTTTTGGATTACTTCTATTTCCTTGAAGAATGAGGTTGGAATATTGATTGGTACCGCATTGAACTTGTAGATAGCCTTGGGAAGTATTGCCATTTTCATGATGTTGATCCATCCAATTCAGGAGAATGGGAGGATTTTCCACTTTCTACGTTCTGTTTTGATTTCCATTAAAAGGTTTTTAAAGTTTTCATCATAGAGGTCCTTTGCTTCTTTGGTTAAGTTAATTCCTAGGTATTTTATTTTTTGTGGGGCTATTACGAATGGAGTTGTTATCCTAATTTCAGCCACGCTTTTCTCATTGTTGGCATACAGAAAAGCCATTGATTTTTGAGGGTTAATTTGATACCCTGTTGCTTTGCCAAAAGTTTGAATCACCGGGAGTAATTTGGGATTGGAATCCGTGAATAAGAGACTACCTAGGTCTCTTTGGCACAGGCCGAAACTTTATTAAAAGACACCCAGAAACACAACAAATCAAAGAAAGGTTAGACAAATAGGATTGCATGAAATTGCAGACCTTTTGCATGGCAAAGGACATAGCTAGCAAGATCAATAGATCAACCACAGATTAGGAGAAGATCTTTACTAGCCATACAACGGACAAGGGTCTCATATCTAAATTATGCCTGGAACTCAAAAAATTCAAGCCCCCAACAACAAATCCTCAAGGAAACAACTGCCCAATAAATAAGTGGGCTAAAGCCTTAAAGACAAACTTCTCTGAAGAGGAAAGAAGGATGGCCAATAAACTCATGAAGAAATGTTCAACCTCCCTGGCCATAAAAGTAATGCAAATCAAAACAACATTGAGGTACCACCTCACCCCAGATAGAATGGCTCTAATCAAATTCTCTAATAACAAAGGATGCTGGAGGGGATATGGACAGAAGGGAACCCTACTGCATTGTTGGTGGGTCTGTAAACTTGTTCAACCACTTTGGAAAGTAGTATGGAGATTCCTCAAAAGACTCCACATAGAGCTCCCCTATGACCCAGCAATCCCACTTTTGGCATTTACCCAAATGATCACAAACAAGATCATACTAAATCTACCAGCACACCTATGTTTATTACAACATTATTTACCATAGTTAAGATATGGAACCAACCCAGATGCCCCTCAGTAGATGAATGAATCAAGAAAATGTGGTCTATATACACCATGGAATTCTATGCCTCCATCAGAAAGAATGACATTGCCCCAATTGTTAGGAAATGGAAAGACTTGGAAAAAATTAAATTAAGTGAAGTAATCCAGGCCCAAAGAAACATAGGTCCCATGGTTTCCCTTATTTTCAATTACTAGTATATGTCTGAGACATGCAGAAAAGGTCAGTTAAGTTGATGTTGGATGAAATAAACCCCCAGAGAAGGATTCAAATATTTTTTTCTTTCTTGCGATTGTTTCGAACAAATTCATAAGATTATTTCTTTGTTGCTTTGTATGTCCCTCCCCCACAGTATGTCCACTGCTTTCACTGTATTTGATGTTGGTGTAATTTGTGGAGGGGAAGGAAAAAACACGTTTTTAAATAAGGATACAGGTGGACCCAGTGCAACAATGAGATGTACAAGCCATTATGTTGAAAAACGAACTTTACAACTTTGGCCAGGAGGGGTAGGCAGTGGGGGGGTTGGGGAGGTGTGTGGTGGAGATAAGAAGGTATGGGAAGGGGAAACAAAGGACAGGGCAGCAATGCTTGATAAGAAATGTATTCAATACCCTGTCCATTTAATTGTAATTTCTCTGTATGTTATTTTCACAATTAAAAAAAAAGTCTATGTGAAGCCAGGTGCCAGTGGCTCATGTGTGTAATCCCCACTACTCATGAGGCTGAGACCTGAGGATAGCAGTTCAAAGCCAACCCAGGAAGAAAACTCCCCATAGGACTCTTATTTCCAATTAACAACTCAAAAACTTGAAGTGGCTCCATGGCTCAATTGACCCAGTGCTAACTAACTTGAGCACGGAGTCTCAGAGTCAGTTCCCAGGCCCTGAATTCAAGCTCCACAACTGACAAAAAAATAAACATATAAATGTCTGAATTTCTTCTGAATTAAAATGACAGCTCTGGTATACAATTCTACAGTCTACTACAGATTTCATTATACTTGTGGTTAGAAAAAGTAGCAGCACTTGAATAAAGGACATTTTTTCATAAACTAGGGCAGATTGGTCTCTAATTAGAGGAAATTGCTGGACTCATACATAATATTTTTGGTTGGTTTTTGTTTTGTTTTTAGGACAGGAAGAGAATCCTTATTTCTGCCAATGGCTAATTGGATATGTATGTCATCATTCACAGGCCATGCAGAATTAACAGTAAAAACAGGACACAGTCAACTTGCAATAAACTTATTTGTCTTTATGCGATATTCCGAATGATTTGTTTAGCTTATATGTTCCTATGGCCTATAGTTTCCTATTCCTGCCTTCCTCAAATACAAGCATGTTCCACCAATTCAGATTTGAGCCAGGCAATATGTAGTATTAGTGTCAAAAGGTGAGGAAAATGGTAACACAACCAGGAAAGCATGAAACCAACTCTTTATGAACTGGGCACTGGGGACTCAGGCCTAATCCTAGCTACTCAGGAGACTGATGATCACAGTTCAAGGCCAGCTGGAGTGAGAAAATCTGTGAGACTCTTCTTTCCAATTAACAACCAAACAGCTATAAATGGAGCTGGAGCTCCAGAGGTAGAGTAGCCTTGCTTACAAAAAGTCAGAGGTGGGGGCTGGGAAGGTGGCTCAGTGCTAGAGCTCTTGCCTTGCATGAAAGAGGCCCTGGATTCAATTCCTCAGCACCATATAAGCACAAAGAAAAAAAACAGAAGTGGTGCTGTGGCTCAAGTGGTAGAGCACTAGACTTGAGCTGAAGAGTGAGGGACAGTGCCCAGGCCCAGAGTTCAGGCCCCACAACCGGACCCCCAAAAAATAAAAAAATCAGAGGCAACACCCAATCCTGAGTTCAATAGAAAGTCAGGCACAAAAACAAAAACAATCAACAACAACAAAAAAAAAACAGAAACTGGGAGAAAGCTCAGGAAAGGATGGCATTGTCTACAAGGCAAATGTACACATTACATGAATTGTGAAATGGTAACCTCACTGTACAATTAGTAACAATTACACTTTTAAAAAAATTTGAGAAATCCCGTAGCCATTGACCCTTATGAAGTGCGTCTACTTTCCAGGATTTCAAAGTACCATCATCTGAACTGGCAGCACACAGGTTGTAGCCCAGTGTGATTAGAAAATATGGAACCAGCGATCCTTTCAGATTGTCCCGACAACTCTTTTATTATTTTAAGAAAAAAAAACCCAAAGGAAAGCAAACAAAATAGACTTTATGGTTAATTAATCTGTTATTAAAGATTCCTGGCAGAATTATACTGTTAAATGATGAGTTAATGCACGTGTTTTCTAGATACTGAACTCACATTTGTCACAAAAATATCCATGGATTCATAACTAGACATTCTGAAGTGTAAAGCATACTAATTAGTTGAATTTCATTAGGTAGCCAATGACGAGAACATAGCACAGTATTAAGCCAGGTAAAGTAGTTTATTACTGAACTGTTGCCCATGCCATACATGGTGGAAAGGCATGAACAAAAAATAGGGCGACCTCGGGCCCAACCTCGGGCCAGGATGTATCTAGGCAAAGGATCGGATGAGGTGTAGCCAGGTGGGAGGAAAGACTAGCCATACTGGATCTAGATGTGACATCAGGGCCTGGGACTCACCTCCAATCAGATGGAAAGTGTGATCAGAGGCTGACCAGGTCATGACTTAGGGGGAGGGGGAGGTGGCTGCCTCCAGGTGTTCCAGATACTTAGATAACACATAAAGGGTGGAAACTTAGCCAAGAAGTGAAAAGGCATCTGCATAGGGTCTGCATGGCCTGGGGCAGACCTAATATTAAATACAGGAAGTACCTCTGCCATTAGACTTCATACTCTAAAAAATTCATTGTCAATCATTTTCATTCCCTTTCTGTTTCTTTCTTTTTTCTTTCTTTCTTCTTTCTTTCCTTCCTTCCTTCCCTCCTTCCTTCCTTCCCTCCGTCCTTTCTTCTCTCTCTCTCTCTGTCTGTCTTTCTCTCTCTAAGGTAGGCTCCCCTACCTCAGTATTCTTAACTCTCAAATAATGAACACTTGCTGAGCTGAACTCACAGGCTGGGAAGACCAGCTCAATTAGTGAATGTGAACTTTAATTTAATGTTCCCTTATACCTCTATCACAGATCAGTTGAATCAAATAAGGAACACTCAGCAGCATAGCATATTAAGGCATTTAGGGGAGTAAAGCAAGCATGCTCACTGCATTCTGTGAGGTCCAACCTGGGAAAGTGTGGCAGACTCCTCCCTCCTCTTGGGCAATCATAGCCCAGTTTCTGCATCAGGAGAGATGACTGGCTCCATGAGAGCCAGTTACCTAAGTGGCACAGGTACTTGGCAGAGACTTAGCCTCTTGTTGTGCTGAAATTAATGACATGCTTCAACATGATCCACTAATTTGTTGAGATTGGGACTTCTTAATTTTTTGGTTAGCCTATGTTCAAATTGTGATCTATTTATTTCTGATTGCTAACCACGATTATAGATGTGAACTAACACATCAGACCACTCAAAATCCTTTATCACACATGGAAGACATGAAGTTTATTTTCCCAAATGACATACAAGTTGACAGACAACAAAAATAATTCCTTAATTTTGGTTGAGAGGTGTTTTCAATGTGAAACAAAATTACTTAGCAAAATATCTAACTACTGTGATTATACTTTCAAACTTACCCTACATTTTTATATCAAATCACCTATATTAACCAATGATTAACTCAAATTTCCTGTAATCATTTATTTCTGTCATATCTTCTAGAAGTAGGAAGAACTGGAGCTCACACCATAAAATAAAGCGGTAGAATTTGAGAGGATCACAGTTCTGAATCAGTCTAGGAAGGAAAAGAAACACTCATATCCACCTACTAGGTAGGGATATTGGAATGCAATCATAATCCCTGCTTTCTGGTATGAGTGCAAAAATTGCTACTCTAGGAGTAAAGTAACTTAAATGAGAAAGGATTGATGATGTGACTCCAGTGGTGGAGTACCTGTCTGGCAAACACAACATCAAAACTCAAATCAACTTCCTAAATATAAAATAAGAAAAGGAAAGAAATAACAACTCATACTGACCAAGTATTCAATGTAAAGGTTTACACTAAATTATCATAGTAATAAATGCCATCATTTATTTCTAGGGCCAAACATATTTTGTGTCAAGCCTAAATGAAAAATAGCACACTATATATAAAGCTTTGGTAAAACACAGGTCTAGCTTACAATGATGAACACTTAAGTTTGCATGTGCAGTGGTGTTTCAGGGTTGTTAATATTTATGGAAGTCCATCCTTTTGATGAACTTGACATGATGAAATTACCTAACCATACATAACCAAACAGTTTACTGGACACATACTGCTGATACACACACACACAAACACACACACACACACACACACACACACGTATGTATTTATATATTAACATGTAAATAAAAAATTTACAATGAATAAGTTAATTGAACAGATACCTTTCTCAAAGAATTATTTTACCTGAACCAATTCATGTCTTCAAGTCTCCAATGCTATATCACATTTTCATGGTTGCTGATTGCTATCAGCTTTTTTAGGATATTGTTTTTTCTTTGTTTTTCAGATGAAAAAAGCCTGCCAATAAACATACTTGTATGACATTCCTTTCTATAGAAAATGAAAAGCACGTTGTGTTATCTGGCTCTTTATGTATCATCAAAATATTTTTTTATAATTTCAAGTATATATTGTCTTAGACTTAAATCTCACTCATTGTCTCCAATAGTATCTATGGGAGGGAGAAAATGAAGGATCATACTGTTAATTTGGAAGCTTCTGTTATTAAATAAATAAATATTATGAAAATGAAAAAATTATTTAGAGAGATGACTTGAAAGTTACCTTTCTACACACTCATGCTACTCCCTCAACTAAATCATAGAACTTAAAATAAGTACCATTTTAGCTGTGTGCCAGTGGCTCATTCTTGTAATCCTAGCTACTCAGGAGCTGAGATTTAAGGATGGTTGTTCAAAGCTATCCCTGGCCGAAAATCTTTGACACTCTTACCTCCATTTAACCACCAGAAAACCGGAAGTGGCACTGAGCCCAGGGACAACGCCCAGACCCATAATTCAAGCCCCATGACCAAGAAAAATTAAAAAAGGAAAACAGGAGGAAAAAGTAACATTTTACAATTAATGTGCACATATACACAAAAATTGTCTATAAATAAAACTATAACAGTACCTGGACTGGCAAAGAAAAAGAGATTAAAGTGAAATTGCCTTCAGTCATTCATTTAGACAATCTATACTGAGGGCAGGCTACTGGAACTCACATCACTAATTGAAGAGGTAAAACTTGAGAGCATCACAGTTCAGAACCAGTGTGCAAGGAAAGTAATAAGAGTCACATATCATCCTAAATCCTGGCATGTTGGAATGCATTTGTGATTCCAGCTACTTGGCAGACAGAAATGAGGCACTTAGCCTCTGTTTGGCCCTCAGCAAAACTGATAACCTATGAGCAAAGTAACTCAATCAAAAAAGAATGTTCTAATGGTACAATACTTGTTCAGCAAACAAAATATCTAAATTCATACCCCTTTCCTAAAAGAGGAAAGAAAAAGGAAAAAAGAAAGAACGAAAGAAAGAAAGAAAGAAAGAAAGAAAAGAAAGAAAGAAAGAAAGAAAGAAAGAAAGAAAGAAAGAAAGAAAGAAAGAAAGAAAGAAAGAAAGGAAGGAAGGAAGGAACGAAGAAAGAAGGAAGGAAAGAAAGAAAGAAAGAAGGAAGGAAAGAAAGAAAGAAAGGAATAAATAAAAGAAGGAAGAAGAAAGAAAGGGAAAAGGAGAAGTATAAACAAAAACCTCACCATGCGTTAAATGTTAATAATGACCCTAAGTAATTTTAGGTATAAATGTCATCATTTAATTCTGGGCAGAGACATTTTGTATCAAGCCTGAATAAGCCATAGCATACCACATACAAAGCTTTGGTAAAATACAGGTCTGGCTTACACTGTTGGACCAATAGGAAGGTATGTCTAGTGGGTGGGGTCTTCATAATAATTTTGTTATGATCTCAAAATATGTCTTTATTTATGGCATTTTATCTGAGTAATCTCACTTCAATCTTTTCCAAAGGGCACTTTAGTGGAAGGAGGAAAATCATTGATTCTGGTAGACAATTTCTGTTACTAAAAACTCCAGTATATAGTAAGGGAAGCAACTCCAAAATTATTCTTTAGAGTGATGAGTTGAAAGTCATCTTTATACACACTAACTCTTTCCTCAATAAAGCCAGAGGATTTAAAATAACTAATATTTTTTAAGTTAATGGGCACAAATGTGCACGAATTTTACAGAAATAAAATGATCACTCATGAAACCTTACTGATACTTCAAAGAATGTTTTCCAATTAGAGGAATCATCTTCATTCATTTTCACACAATGTGTATCTGCTTTGTAACAGAATCCCCAACTAGACTAAGGCATCTAATAAAATTTATGAGGTGGTGTGGGGTTTCTGGTGGAGCCCTGTCTGGTTCAAAGGAGGAGTTGGTATTGGCACAGTCCCTGTGGTGGAGCAAGGTGGGGATTTGAGGATGAAGGCCAGTCTGTGTAGGAATTTGATATAGTAGGGAAGGGAAAGGAAGGACTAGACTTGTGGAGTAGGTGGGACTTTAGGATGGAGGCAGACAGGTAGACGGGTTTTCAGTGGAAGAAGGCTGGGTCACTGGGGAGGAGGCTGTTTGGGGAAGAGCTTGGAGAAGGAAGAACAAGGGTACAAAGAAAGCG